>NC_064305.1:45100746-45400746 GCF_023373825.1 Bactrocera dorsalis
CTGTTGTCCAAAACGGTTCTGGTCAAATGTAGCTTGTCGATTGTTGATTGGGTTAGTTCGAGGTGTGTTTGGTGGTTGTTGCCTTGTTTGAGGATTATAATTTGGATGAGGTTCGAAATTTGGTTTAGGGTAGTTGGGTATTGGGTGTTGATATGATTGTTGATAAAATGGTGGTATTCGCCAAGTAGGGTACGATATTGGTGAATGATAAATAGTTGATCTGATTGGTGTTATGGTTTTGAAATTTTTCGGTTTATCAGAAGAGTTTTGTTTCTGAAAATTTGTATTTGAATAATTAGGCTGTTCATAAATGCCTTTTTCCTGTAAGAGAGTTCGCAAATTTGGCATGTATGATTTTTAAATAAATGTGCGGGGCAACTTATCTATTAGAGATTCTATTCTTTATTTGATTAATCTAAGGTATAATGTTTTTTGTTTTAGTATTTGCCTGCGGTTCTCTGCTTCCTCCAAAAATGCTCGTACATTGCCTTTGTATGGGGTCCTGCGAAATTTCTCCAGAAGGATGTGGTTTGGGGTATGGGGCTTGTAGTTGAGTATTAGCTGTCATCTGAGGTCTGCCCAAGTTCTCATGTCATTAACTCCAATGCAGCGCATAACGTCCCCACTAATATCGCGCTCGATGTGTCCGAACAGGATCTGCTGTTGGCATGCGTCTCCGGTAACATAAAGACCCAATATGTAGTCGATTCGGCTAATAAAGGTATACAACGTGTTTGGATTTATTTCGAACTTCTCAACATTAGCAATCAGGTATGTGACCTGGCTCATGTTGCTGGCTGAGAGAGCCGTCGGCGCTGCTTCAGGGTCTGGCATTTTGGTTTATAAGTCGTTGTTATATGTTGTTTCTTAATTTATTTTACTTGGTTGAAATTCTTAATTGTTGATTTCTTAACTTTATTTGTTTTATTCTTAATTTGTTTTACTTTGTTGAAATTTTTAATTGTTGATTTCTTAATTTTATTTATTTTATGTTTTAATTTGGTTGTACTGCAGCACTTTCGCGATTTTATTGAGGTAACCTTTTGGATTTACGTCCTCTCCCGAATTCTGTAGTCTTCCTGATTTTTATTTAGGTTTTATCCATGCCGTAATAGACTTTGCGTTATACGGTGTCGCACTATTTTCGAAGATTATGTTAGAACTTAGCACGATATTAACCGTCGCGTGGGCGTCTATAAGCGAGGTTTTTTTGTTTCTGATAACATTGAAGTTATCACGATCGACTGCGCCGCTTACGTTATTATGGCCCTATGCCATAAAAATAAAAAAAAAACTCAAAATTGTTGAAAATTTGAGTGCGTCTTTATTTGTTAGATGGTGACTTAAGACTAAATTTACATTTTATCATCCGCAGGAATGAATCTAAATTCTTTCTGTTGAAATATAAACCAAAACTGCAAACAAAGCAGTTTTGCCATAGCCGCACTCAGAGCACTTGAGCATTAAGATCAAAATACTGTAAACAAATTTTGTAAATCGTGTGTGTATGGCAGAATACGTAAATTGCAAACTAAGTTTTCGTTACAACCACTTTTAAAAATGTTTAGTATTTATTTTAATTAATCTTTAAATATTTGCATTTGTATAAAAATTACAAACTAATTTTTTATGCAATAATTTTTTGGCTAACATTTTTATATTTAACTAGCAGACCCCGCAGCCGTTTTCCTGCGTGAAATTATGTGTTTTGAAATGAAAAGAAAGCTAAATTTATCATTTCTTTTTTTTTTTTCAATGTAACACAGCTTGATAAAGAACATTTTTTTGGTTTCTGTTCCGGTGCGTAAATGTACAAAGAAGATAGTTTTCCAACTCGTGAGTACGCCACGTATTTTTGGCCGTGTGAAAAACATAGCAGTTCCAAATTATGCCACACATTTTTAGCGACTATCCTTGTGTCCTGATGATTGTCATCTCAAATGCAATTTTTACTGGAAACGGAATCCGTTTCAACTGAAATGGCAAATCGATAGAACTCACAGGAATTCGTAGAATCAAGCATTCTGCCCCTTGTATTCGATAGGTGCGTAACAATCAGCCAGGTTCCATTACACAGTTTCGGTGCATTGGGAAACATAATAATGACAGATCCAACTTTGAGACGCAAATGATGCGACGGTATATCATGCCTCTTCAAAGAATTTAGAATTTCCATTGGATAATTCACGGCGTCGTCTTCATTGTCAAGACGATCGATCGATTTGTATGAGCGCAAGTCTCCCGGAATTTGACTTTGAATCATCCAGTTTAAGTCATCAACATCGGTATTTTTGGAAGCTATCATTGCTCGAGCACTCAAGGAATCGTAGTTACGATAATTTGGCCAATGTTCGGATAAGCATTCGTGATGAGTTCATCTTTCGTGAATCGATAAACGGTAGATGGAATTGATATCAAACCACCGAAAGTATCAACCGGAATTGATCCCTTTCCAATTTTTAGCGAAGACGATGTAAAATGTCTTCGACAATGACATTATTGTTCGTATCCCATAATAGACGCGGATTGTAAGGCTGATATGTCGAAATGATTATCGCCAAAAGTGTGCGAACTTCATTTGCATTCCAGTGGTTATCATTTTCCAGCAATTGTAATTGCTGGCTTGCTTCTCAAAAAGTTGCACATACCTTATCATTCACAGTACGCAATGACTCAAATGAAGTTGAACCACGTACATTTAATAATAGCAACCGAAGGTAGAAACAATCGTCGTGTTGTCGTCGGGTGGATTGTGTAAATTCGTCCTAATGCATTAGTTGAGAACACTCCTGGATGTGCTGGATCTACTGGTTGGCCTTGCTTTCTGCGTAACCATTTCTTCGACGATACATTCCAAGTCTAAAATCAAGGCATTTCCGAATAGAGCAATGTTCTCGTAAACGGATCACTGACGAAAGTTGAGCAAAAACTCGTAAATGTTAATTTTGTTGCTGGCGGTGTTTCCACTGGCTGTACTGTATTCTCTGGGTTGAAATACACTCTTTGGCCATTCTCCAAATTAACAACGAGACGCACAAAAGTCGGACAACGTTCATGAATTGCAAAATTAAATATCCTACGCATCGACCGCATCGCTCAAGACCAATAACCACCATGTTGCTTCCTTTGGTGACGTATTTACAAACGTATTTTATCGATTACACCAAACTGCAATACTCAAGATTGATATGAGTTTTGAATGTGAATTAGACAAAAATGGTGAATATAGTACAATCCATGTGTTGTCAACTTTGATATTCACTCTTCCAAATTGAATGCTGAATGTTCTGCCATTGTCGTCTGATGAGCAACGCCGATCCACTCTATCCATCATTTCTAGTTTGTGTTTCCGACAGAAAAGCACGTAGATACTGTTTGCATTTATTGTGAGACATACGAACCGAAGTGAGATTGTGGTGTCAGCAAGGTCCATGAACCTTATTGGTTTTTATCACTTCGTATAATACTGGATCTTTCTTTGCATCAGGAATTTCCGCATGATTGAATGATTTCATCAATTTGATCTGGTGTAACCACTATCCACCATCCACAATCCAAAGTAGAATGTATGCGTTCGGCAAACCTTTCTTTTGCTACTCAACAGAGTACATCTAGCATCTAACAGCACCATATATACATATGTACGTTACTTCAAGATAAAGTCCATCGAAGCTGTTGCTTGAAAAGTCTTGCTGTGACATCGTGACGATCGCTTGCTGATTTACCGCGATCCATAATACCGCACGTATGTCATCGCATCCTAGTAGTACTCGGTCATGTGTTTTGGGCTGCTAATGTATGTTGATGCCAAAAAGAACGCCGACCGATATTAGCGCGACTTTTTCGTGGCATCGTAACAAATTTCAATCTGTAATTGATCACTTTGTGTGCAACACACATAACATTTTCACTGAATAATTTTCAAAAATTTTTGAAGCAAACGACAAATTTGCACGATTCAAATAATTGAAAAACATAACAAAAAAAAATTAAAAAAAAATTTTATTGAAAAAATTAACTTTTTGAAATAATCCAATTTTCCAACTTTTCCTCACGAAAAGCATACCGTTTTTTTATTTCGAAACCTTCCCCGATTCAGACAGAACATTCTCTGAAAATTTCATCAAGATTGGGTCAGTCGTTCCCTTGGCGTTACTAATAAACAAACATTCATTCGTTTGTATGGGAAAAAGAAAAGGGCTGTTTTTAGGAGTTTTCCGGCAATTATTCAAATTGGCAAAATTGGTCCAGGCGGTTTTGAGTTATGCGCTTACGAACACATTTTGCGATTTATTTTTATATATAAGATATATCGTCGTTAAATTTTTTTTGCATAAAAGCTTATAAAACAAAAGATTTCAAGTTAATATTGGGTTGTCAAAAAAGTCTAGCGGTATTTTCGCTAGTTGGCGCTGAAAGCTCGTAGTTCTAGTTTTATTCGTCGCATCGGGTCACGCTATACCTTTTTGGAAAGCTTATTTCGTTCGTGAGTTATAGCGTCGCAAACATGGAGCAAAATAAAGAGAAAATACGGCTTATTTTACAGTACTACTACGATAAGGGCAAAAATGCATCTCAAGCCGCCAATAAAATTTGTGCAGTTTATGGACCCGATACAGTTTCCATTTCCACCGCACAACGATGGTTTCAACGTTTTCGTTCTGGTGTAGAGGTATAGCATGACCCGATGCGACGAATAAAACTAGAACTACACGCTTTCAGCGCCAACTAGCGAAAATATCACAAGACTTTTTTGACAACCCAAAAACCCAGAAACTGTAATTCTTAATTTTTCTAAATTTGTTTCATCAAAATCGGAAAAGTGGTTCGCGAGTTATGTTAAACTACGTTTTTGCCAAAATGTTACAACTAAGCGAAAAAACATCAATATAAGGAAAAAATTTAAAAGGTTATAAAAAAAACTAACACATATGAACTCCAAACCCTTTGAGGGTTTTACTATACTGACCTAGTACCATCACCCTGACTTGGAATTTCTCACCCCCCAGACAATAATTCCAAAAATGTAAGTGTAATTCCCGTCCTGGTATATGGTGCAGAGGCACGGACGATGACAACATCTGAAGACTCAACGTTGCGAGTTTTCGAGAGAAAAGTTCTGCGAAAGATTTATGGTCCTTTTCGCATTGGCCATGGCGAATGTCGAATTCGATGGAACGATGAGCTGTATGAGATATATGACGACATTGACTTAGTTCAGTGAATTAAAAGACAGTGGCTACGCTGGCTAGGTCATGTTGTACGAATGGACGAAAACATTCCAGCTCTGAAAGTATTAGACGCAGTACCCGTCAGGGAAAACAGAAGAAGAGGATGACCTCCACTCCGTTGGAAAGGCCAGGTGGAGAAGGACCTGTCTTCGCTTTGAATCTCCAATTAGCGCCAAGTTGAGAAAAGAAGAAACGACTGGCGCGTTGTTGTTAACTCGGCGATAACAGCGTTACCGGTGTCCACCGCAGTAAAGAAGAAAAAGTATATACATTTCTAAATAACAAAATGTGACAGATTTATTCGTTTTCCATTTAGATATTTTTGTAACTTTAGCGTACAGAAATACAAAATCGTGTCAGGTCACACAAATTTTCTCTAATTCAAAATCTAAAATTTAGAGACTTGTGACTGTAGCAAAGTACAATGTGGTATATTTGTTTGTTGAATAGGGATTTATACTTTATGTATTGGAATTTAATCAAAATGGTTTCTTCTGGTTCTTCAAATTGGAGGATTTCTTCATATTGGGTTGTCAAAAAAGTCTTGCGGTAATTTTATTGAATCAATTCGTGTGGCACCCATACATTGAGCTTCTTAGTGACTGTTCAAATATCATTGAACATGCTTACTTATCAGCAAAGCCAAAATTCTATTAAATATAAATATCTATTTATACATTAATATAGTTACATACATACATATGTATATACATAATGCATTTACATGCAATGCACATCTATACGTAATAATAATAAAAATGCATGGGACACAAGTCATAAATATACAGCAGAGATAACAATAAACACACACACACACATGCAATAAATTGTACACTTGAAATCAACCCCATGTCAAGCAGCAATAAAAAATATGCTGCAGTAAATAAAAACATACACACATACACATATATTTAGTTATTTAAGATAGTTTTAAAAATTGTATATAAGCAAGAAAAATACTAAATAACAAGTAAGGAAGGGCTAAGTTCGGGTGTCACCGAACATTTTATACTCTCGCACAATAAAGTGATAATCGAGATTTCATTATCTGTCATTTACATATTTTTTTATTTTGCTGTAAAATTAATTAGAATTAAATTCTGAGAGATTTACCGATATTTTCGGTGAAAAATTAGGTTAGGTTAGGTTAGGCACTGAGTTTTTCGTGTTCGATATAAGGGACCTTGAAAAGTTATAGTCCGATCACGACAATTTTTCCACAAGGGATACCTCAGCTGAAATACCGTATTTGTGTAAAGTTTTATTCCGCTATCATCATTAGTTCCTAATGTATATATTATACAGAGAAGGCATCAGATGGAATTCAAAATAGCGTTATATGGGAAGAAGGCGTGGTTGTGAACCGATTTCACCCATATTTCGTACATGTCATCAGGGTGTTAAGAAAATATTATATACCGAATTTCATTGAAATCGGTCGAGCGGTTCCTGAGATATGCTTTTTGGTCCATAAGTGGGCGACGCCACGCCCATTTTCAATTTTTAAAAAAAGTCTGGGTGCAGCTCCCTTCTGCCATTTTTTCCGTAAAATTTTGTGTTTCTGACGTTTTTTGTTAGTCGGTTAACGCACTTTTAGTGATTTTCAACATAACCTTTGTATGGGAGGTGGGCGTGGTTATTATCCGATTTCTTCCATTTTTAAACTGTATATGGAAATGCCTAAAGGAAACGATTCTGTAGAGTTTGGTTGACATAGCTGTAGTAGTTTCCGAGATATGTACAAAAAACTTAGTAGGGGGCGGGGCCACGCCCACTTTTCCAAAAAAACTACGTCCAAATATGCCCCTCCCTAATGCGATCCTACGTGCCAAATTTGACTTTAATATCTTTATCTATGGCTTAGTTATGACACTTTATAGGTTTTCGGTTTCCGCCATTTTGTGGGCGTGGCAGTGGATTTTGTCCATCTTCGAACTTAACCTTCTTATGGAGCCAAGGAATACGTGTACCAAGTTTCATCATGATATCTCAATTTTTACTCAAGTTACAGCTTGCACGGACGGACAGACGGACGGACGGACGGACGGACAGACAGACATCCGGATTTCAACTCTACTCGTCACCCTGATCACTTTGGTATATATAACCCTATATCTGACTCTTTTAGTTTTAGGACTTACAAACAACCGTTATGTGAACAAAACTATAATACTCTCTTTAGCAACTTTGTTGCAAGAGTATAAAAATCAGAATGAATATATTCTCCCTCGAGATAAGACGTTTCATTTCCCCCCACCAGTGGTAAGGAATGAGAAGTTCTTTTTTAAGGCCAATGTTTGACGCCATAAATCAAACAGTGACTCCAAGCTTCTTCAAATGGTTTATAACGGTTTGATGACTACTATGCCGGTCTCCTTCGACCAATTCAGCGATTTTATCGCAATTTTCGACGACAGGCCTTCCGGAGCGTGGCGCATCTTCGACCACCTCTACACCAGAACGAAAACGTAGACGTTGTGCGGTGGAAATGGAAACTGTATCGGGTCCATAAACTGCACAAATTTTATTGGCGGCTTCAGATGCATTTTTGCCTTTATCGTAGTAGTACTGTAGAATATGCCGTATTTTCTCTTTATTTTGCTCCATGTTTGCGACGCTATAACTCACGAACGACTTAAAAGAAACGACAATGAATCAAAAACGTGTTAGCGCGTGAAATGAGCTTTCCAAAAAGGTATAGCATGACCCGATGCGACGAATAAAACTAGAACAACGCGCTTTCAGCGCCAACTAGCGAAAATACCGCAAGACTTTTTTGACAACCCAAAAACCCAGAAACTGTAATTCTTAATTTTTCTAAATTTGTTTCATCAAAATCGGACAAGTGGTTCGCGAGTTATGTTAAACTACGTTTTTGCCAAAATGTTACAACTAAGCGAAAAAACATCAAGATAAGGAAAAAATTTAAAAGGTTATAAAAAAAAACTGACACATACGAACTCCAAACCCTTTGAGGGTTTTACTATACTGACCTAGTACCATCACCCTGACTTGGAATTTCTCACCCCCCAGATTAGCTGTTGTACTGTGTTATGAGTGACATATAGAGTTTGGTTTTTGTTCGTCGAGCGAGGACTTTACTTTTCAATTGCCTACTCAGTCCGAAGAAGCACCTGTTGGTAAGAGTTCTTCAGCGTTGGATTTCCAGGCTGACATTGTTGTTGGTGTTGATACTGGTTCCAAGATAGAGAAAAATATCTACGACTTCAAAGTTATAACTATCAACAGTGACGTGAGAGCCAAGTCTCGTGTGCGACGACCGTCTGTTTAATGATAGGAAAAATTGCCCTCGTTCACTACCAGACCCAGATGCTTCGCTTCCTTATCCAGTCTGGAGAAAGCAGAACTAACGGCGCGGATATTGAGGCCGATGATATCAATATCACCGGCATACCCCAACAGCTGTACACTCCTATAGAAGATTGTACCTGCTCGATTAAGTTCTGCAGCTCGAATTACTTCCTCCAGCAGTAGATTGGAGAAGTTGCACGATAAGGAGTCGGCTTGTCTGAATCCTGATTTTGTATCTAACAGCGCGGAGAGGTCCTTCTCGGTACAGATGGAGCGTTGGGTATTTCTCAATGTCAGTTTACACAGCCATATTAGTTTTGCGGGGATACTAAATTCAGACATAGCTGCATGAAGGCAACATCTTTTGAAATTGACGAAAAGGGGGTGTGTGTCGATTCTCTTTTCACGGGTCTTTCCTAATATTTGGCGCATTGTGAATATCTGGTCCCTTGTTGATTATCCAGGTCTAAAGCCACTCTGATAAGGTCCATTCAGTTTTTTGACGGTGGGCTTTTATCTTTTACATAATACTCTCGGTACAACCTTATACGCGATGCTGAGGAGGTTTATCCCTCATTAGTTGGAGCAGATTGTGGGATCTCCCTTTTTGTGGATTGGACAGAGCACACTTAAATTTAAATCGTTGGGCATGCTTTCGTCCGACCATATTCTACAAAGAAGCTTCGTCTGTTCCATCGTCATCGATTGGGGAATCAGGTTCGCCTTCTCCTGACGTTATACTTTCACTGCCATTCAGCACGCTGTCGCCAGCGTGTCAAGCTCTTCATACTCACGCATTTCAGCTTCTCTAGTTGCTTGTCTCCAAATACGTCTCGCTTGCCTCTTCAATTCTCCGCCTACCTATTCGTTTCAGTCCTTGTCACGTCCAACGCACTTTTTGTACGGCGGTGATGTCAGCCTTTGTTTTCACGCGGACATCAACCAGTTGGGCAGCAGCATCTTCCCATTTAGGGGACTAGACCATACACGTGCATGCCCTTAAGTCTTTAGGTTTAATACGTTTACCATGGTCGTCATCAAAAGCAGTGTTTCTCTTGCGAGGCTGTTTATTGCTTTACACTAGGACTTTTTTACGTTTCGGGTCAAAAACTCAGTCATATGTAAATATATGAACTTCTACACATGACTCCATACTGTAAATGAAATGTATAGTATATAAATGATATGAAATAATATAAATCTAGTATCACTAAATTTCATTTAATTTTTTTTACTGTTCTTATGAATATTCATATTCTTCTGAACTCTCTTAAACTTATTCGCAAAACGTAAAACTTTTATGTTTGGGGTCGAAGTTTCAAATCGTATTTAGAAAGTTAGTCAAAATGGCTTAACTGAAAATCCTTCAGAAAAAGATTGCAATAGCAATGGACGGGCTCTGGCGGGGATTACTCTCATGGTCATTAGTGGTATAAACCACTCAACAGCCGAAATCGTGTGATTAAGTGTGGGTCTGAACATGGTATTAACCACTCGTTATGGCTGTAGATAATTCAATAGCGAGGTTAACCATTGACAGCGTTGAAAGTTTATTGTTGCAAGATATCAACTTTGACGGCAACAAAGTATCTACTGACAATGCTTTTGTATTCGAAGAATTTCCAATAGAAAATAATGACAAAAGATATAATCGGAAAAGGTTCGCTCTTTCAATTTTGGCCAGGAAGTTCATATGCATAAGGAGTTTCGCAAGTCTGAGCAATCTAATAATGTAAATGAGAATGAAAGCAAACACAGGATGACAACATTTTCTCTTAGCGAATTCGTGTTGCCGCTCTCAGACCAGCGAAAGTGGGTTGGGTACGAAATGCTGTACTAGGAGGAAAGAAATTGTTCTTAGACGGCTATTTTTATTATTTTGAAAGAAAGACCCAAATGGAAACTTGTAAATGGGCGTGTTCTAAAAGATTAAAATATAAGTGCAAGTCCAGAATTGTAACAAAGGTGTTGGCAAACAATCACGTTATTGTTGAACAACCCCGTTATTGTGAAACCATTGCCACGAACCAGCTCCCAATGAGTTACCAATTGCAACAATTAATAATAAAGTAAAACGCATGGCTCGGAGAAGTCACTTAGCGCCAAGTCAGATAATACAAAGAGCTACAGTGAAAGCAGAGCAGAGCTGCCGGGACTATTTATCATCCCGAAATGCCCAAAAAGCTAGAATTCGAAGATCAAGGCATGAAGCACCTCGTTTTCGAGAAGCACAAACTTTGGAGGACATAGATATTCCTTTAAATTTATATACTCTGGAAGGAGAACTATTTGTATTGGTGGAAAAGTTCACAGAGAGGAATGAATGTGTAATTATTTGTGGTACGAAGTCGTGTTTAAAGTTTCTGAGTCAGAGTTCTTGCTGGATTGTGGACGGAATATTTTACGTTGCCTCGAAAATAATGAGACAGCTCTTTACAATTCATGGCATAGTGGAAGGTGAAACATTCCCCCTCTTGTTTTGGCTTATGAGCCGCAAGTCCAAAAAACTATACGAGGTTTTATTTGAAGAATTGTTCCGAATCGCATCCGAGTACGGCGAAAATCTTCAACCAGAAACAATTATCAGCGATTTTGAAGTTGGACTGATATCGGCGCTAAGAAATTCTTTCCCGGGCATTAATTTGCGTGGCTGATTTTTCCACTTCAGTCAAATAATCTGGAGAAAAGTTCAAAAAGAAAGGTTTATGATTGTCTGCATTTAATATATGTATCTGCGTAATCTTCATTTACTTTCATTGCTTTTAGACTGGTTAAAAAATATGGAAATTATGAGAATTTTTCGTTGCAAGTTCGAATGCTGAAAAGCCTAGCTTTTGTTCCTCCCGATGAAATCTCGAAATACTACAACAGTCTTTATAGTATTTTAGATGATTATGACATGCTGAGACTCGCAAACTGGCTTGAAAGGAACTACATTGGTAAATTTGATGCACCACCAAAACATCAGCCGACATTTTGGTCAGTGCATAGGAATGTAGAAACGAGTGAGTTTCCTAGAACTCAAAATAGTTCCTCTTCCAAGCCTCTAGGCATCGACGACTTAATGTCATGGTAGGGGAAAAAAATTGCGGTATTTATCAACTTATAGCTAACTTGAATGCAGAGATGATTTATGTGAAATCGCAAATATCAAGAGTAGAAAACGGAGAAGTTTTTCCAAAAAAGTTAAGATCAATTAGATCTAACAAACAAATTAAAAGAATAATAAAAAAAGAGTAATTATTGGAAAAGTATCTTTTTTTAAAAGCATAGCAAAAAATATTTGTTTTTAATCTAATTATATGTATACGTACTACTTTTTCGTACTTGAAATACTCATTTTTTATTTTTTGCATACATATGTACTTATCGTTTGAATTAATATTGAAGTCTTTTGTTTGTTGTATTGTTATTTTGGACTTAAAATTCTCATTTATTTTTCTTTGTATAAATATCGCTTAAGTTAATATTGGAGTTTATAAATCTTTTGCTTTTCTTAAATACTAATTGTTTTTATTGATAAGATTTACGACTATTTAATAGCAACTCACTTGGCACATGAAATTATCAAATAAAAAACAGACTTTAGTCAATACACCATTTTTCCAATACAGAATTTTGTCAATACAGAATTTTGTCAATACAGAATTTTTTTAATACAGAATTTTGTCAGTGCGGAATTTTGCTTTTACAGAACTTTGTAAATACTTAATTTTGTAAATGCAGAATTTTGTCACTACATAATTTCGCGACGTTAGTTTTCAGAATTTTGTACGAAAAGAATTTCGATATACAGCTTTTTGTAGGGATCCCTTAGTATTCCTCTGAGATTGAACGAATAAATATCGTTGGGCTTTTTTGCTATTTTTTTTTTTATGCTTAAACTTAAATGGTTCATCTTGAATGGAATATTTTAACCATGTCGAGCCGGATTCGTGATTGGCCTTTATTGGCGAATAAGAGATTGGTGTCAAAATTGGGTGAATAGAGTGTGATAACTGCCTTTACGCTGTGGAATGTAATACCCATTATGGAATTCATAGGTCGGTCAGTATAGATGTTTTCCTAAGCGTAAAAGACTTACTGTACTTGTGAATTTCTGCGAAACTAATACATAGCTTACATGGTAAGAAGTTGAAATATATGCATGGTGCAAAGTTATGTCATATATGTGTATATGATAGTTTCATATTGCTGTGGTAAAGCAGCAAAATACGAGCTGTGCCCAAAAAATAAGGTGACATTTGAATTTAAACTGCGCGCGTCAAAGGATTTGGAGAATTATTTTTTTTAGGTTGCTCGTACTGTCAGTCACATTTATGTCAAATTTCATGTCAAAATATTCATTATTGTTTGAGATACGTGTCGTTTTGTGAGCTGCTAAAAGTGAGTTTTTCGTTTTTTGTGGTGTCGAAATTTGTTGAGCAAAAAATTTGCATTAAATTTTGTTTACGGAATCATTTTTCTGCTGCGAATACGTTGAGGATGGTGCAGAAAGCCTTTGGTGATGAGGCTATGTCTAAAAAAATGTTTACAAGTGGTATAGTGAGTTCCTAGCCGGCCGTGAACGTGTCGAAGACGAAGAGCGTCCAGGGCGACCATCAACCTCAACCGACGAAGCTCACTTTCAACAAATCAAAGATGTGGTGTTGAAAAACCGTCGATTAACAATTAGAGACCTTGCTGATGAAGTTGATATATGGAAGGGCTCAGCCAATACCATTTTTAGGGATGTTTTGGGCCTCTAGCGCGTCAAATCTCGACTGGTACCGAAAACATTGAATTTTTTGGAAAAAAGGCGTCGCGTTGAAGTGTGTGAAACGATGCTTTCCGATTACCAGGGTGTCATGAAACGCATTATAACTGGCGATGAAACTTGGATCTATGCTTATGACCCCGAAAAAAATCGTGCCAAAAGAGAGCTGAGACCAAAAAAATCGCGCCAAAGTCGCTCAAAAATCAAGGTCATGTTGACTGTTTTCTTCGATTATCGTGGTGTTGTGCACTATGAATTCCTTCCAACCGGTCAAACGGTCAACAGGGAATATTATTTGAACGTTATGCGTCGTTTGCGTGACGCTATCCGCCTAAAAAAGCCGGAATTGTGGAAAGACAATTATTGGTTTTTACACCACGATAATGCACCATCCCATACTGCCCTCGTAGTTCGTGATCATTTCGCCAAAAACTCAACTCATATCGTTCCGCAACCACCGTATTCACCTGATCTGGCGTCGTGCGACTTCTGGCTGTTCACCAAGCTCAAAAGACCGCTCCGGGGACACCTTTTTTATACGATAGAGGAGGTTCAAGCCACAGCGAAGACGGAACTGAAGGCCTTCCCGGAAAGTGACTACAACCAGTGTTTCGAAGATTGGAAAATCCGTTGGCATAAATGCATTGCATCGGGAGGGGATTACTTTGAAGGGAATGAAATTGATTTGGAAGAATAAATAAAGAATTTTCAAAATAAATACAATGACTTTATTTTTTGGGCACAGTATATATGTACATATATTTTTTTATTTTTTTTTTTATTCAATCCTGAAAAAGGCAGTTTGTGACAAGACGTTCATATAAAGAGTTAAAGGTTTCATTTAAATATTTCATTGACGTTTATTGATATAAAAATAAAAGTTGGTTTTTTGTGAGGTGATTTTGAAAACGATACGCAGGAGCAAGTGAAAGTTCGTGCTGAAAAGCTGGATGGTTTATAGATGCACATGAGGAGCAGTTAGAACGGAGCACTACACATGCCGGTGCGTATGATGGCATTTTAGTTTTAATGGAGCTGTGCTATTTTACAGCAGAAACCCTGTTGTCTACTTAATGGAGCTGTGCTATTTTACAGCAGAAACCCTGTTGTCTACTTAAGCCAAGGAACTAACCCCACCGCCGACTCTACCAACCTATGACGGTACAAGTAAATAAGTATTATCAAAAACATGATTTAAAAAATACGTAGGGTAATTTTGATGGCATATTAACGATTTGGCCTGGGTTTCGTGATCGGTTTTCTGTTGCTATACATGAAAATAATAAGGTTTCATCAGCTTTTAAATTTGCTGGTGGTAGAGCTGCACAAAAGCTAGTTGAATGGCAGCTTACTGATGGTAATTATATAGAAGCTCGGGATCGACTCAATCAGTTATATGACTGCAAGTATCCGATTTGCCATGAAAACTTACGATAGTTCCATTCATTTGCCAATTATAGGAGTGGTACCGCGAGCTCATGAGCTTCAGCGAACGTCCAATGTAACACATGAAATGTTGCGACAACTACGAGCACACAGAATCCCGATCGATGCATGGAATATAATTACTGTTCATATGTTGCATGAAAAGTTAGATCCAGATACGAGTAGTCAGTGGAAAATACAACGAGATATGGAGCCTCTCACAGCCAAAATGATCGAAGCACATATGATAAACATGAACGTACAAGAAGAGATAATTTCCATGTATTGCCTGTGGTAGTGACCATCCTCTATGGGTGTTTGATGAGTTTATAGCATTAAATTTGAGATCTCCTGAGAACTTTGTGCGAAGAAACAATATGTGTTGTTGCATGAAAGGAAAGATCCAAATACGAGTAAGCAGTGGGAACTACAAGGAGATATAGAGAC
Organism: Bactrocera dorsalis; assembly: GCF_023373825.1. Classification (NCBI taxonomy): domain Eukaryota; kingdom Metazoa; phylum Arthropoda; class Insecta; order Diptera; family Tephritidae; genus Bactrocera; species Bactrocera dorsalis. The sequence goes on from NC_064305.1 coordinate 45,115,918, forward strand.
TCTCACAGCCACGTAATGTTAGAATTCTTGGACCGCCCAAGGTAAGTTTCAATAATGATCGAAGCACATATGATAAACGTGAACGTACAAGAATAGATAATTTCCATGTATTGTCTCTATGATCATTCTCAATGGTTGGAAGCAAACAATAAGATTTTCGGACCAGGTCGAGCACTACTAGACTGTGGTGCACAACCAAACTTTATAGCCGCTAGTCTCGTTGAAAAATATCAGTTGCCGATCTTACTAACATCACGGAGTTAGTCGACGTACGGTACTGAAGATAAGCCCGTGGTTTGAATCAAATGGGTACATTGAGGAAGAATTTTGGATTCTACCAAAATAAAACAATTGGCAATCAATGTCACCAAGTAGTGATTTTACGTTGAAACCAACATCAGTAAAAGCTGCCATACCAGTTGCTGATCCACAATATATGGAACTGGGTATTGTGCAAGTGGTACTCAATGTGAAGACTTTTGCAAGGATTTTAATTACGGTGCATTCACCCAAAAAGATACAAAGCAGTATCGAAACAAGGTGTCTTACTTCTGTTGCACAAGCATTAAAGAATTGAGTGAGTTGAGATTTTGCCAACTTGATACAGTAGGTTCGTCTTCTAAAAGATCTGAAGAATAAGAAAAAGTAGATTTGTTGTTTCAATTCCATTGAGGGAAAATATTGGTGACATTGGAAGCTAAAGATAAATAGCATTGCGACTATTTATGGGTTTAGAGAGATATAAAGAAACAATATATTGACTTTATGGAGAACATGACTAATGCTGCAAACCCTGAAGAAATAGTGTATCACATACCGCATCTTTGCGTCATATAGAAATTTTGGGTAGTTTTTTGATGATAGCTGCCGTACAGATAGAGACATTTTTCTTAATGAAAGGCAGGTGCTTAGTGAAAAGTTTCAGTGTGATCTAGCGGATATTGTTCACCATAGATACCATATTCGTACACAACTCAACTCACCACACTCTTACACCAAACCACTTAACAAAAAGGAAAGGAAAGGAAAGGCAAATACTTTTTGCATTAGAAACGTGCCCAAATACTTTGAGCATTTGTTTTAAAAGTGCGAGCACTGTTGAAGTAAACGCGTCAAGTATTTAAATTAACAGTGGAACACTTTTGATCGAAATACGGGGCACTGTTGTAGCAAATACTTATACATTTATGTTAACAGTAGAAGTATTTGAGATTAACAGTAATTGCTCTTGATTCAATGTCATCGTATTTGTTTTATTGTTGTGTTTGTCAAAAAAATCGTACAACTTTTTTGCCGTCATTTAAAGTATACAATTTTGTAGGTACGGATTTGAGATCGATTTTTTTTAAATAATATGCGTTATTGGTACCTAAAACTTCGTGAGACTGAAATTTTTCCAAAAAAGAAGTTTTGCATTCCTGACAAATCAAAAAAATTTCATTATGTAAATCAAAAAATATTTTTAAAATAAGCAGTATTGTATTCTTTGATTTAACATAGTAATTCTTTTCATACAGTACCCCTTTGTATCTCATACTTAAAACTTCATTTCCGATTGTAAATTTGGTACATAAATTCTAATAAAATTCAAGTTTTGAAAGATCTATTGGTGAAAAATTTTTGCAATCCACAAGATCATTTTGGAAAAAACTATTTTCAAATAAATAAGAACAGAATTGGAAACAGTACTTAGTAGCTAAAGTAAGGGGAATAAATAACGATAGCTCAGTTGATGGTATGAACTCCTCACTCATAGTGTAAACTAAAATGCACAAAAATTGTTTTTAAACGCATATTTTTGTTGAAATAAATGTATATATAAACCATGACATACCTGCAGAGTAGGCTTTTCGCAAATGTCGTCTTTTATATAAAAAAAATCACTGTGGAAGTCCCTTTTAAACAGCCTCCGTAAGCAGCGGGCGATGCGGCAGGCATACTAATGCAAATGCAAACTATGTAAGCTCCTTTTGCGCAGCTTCACTAAACGCGAAATGTCTTGAAGTAATCACTTTCATTTAAATTAATACTTTCAGCACATATATTTACCTATAAAACCCAAATTAAAGTATTTGCGCACGCAACACGTGTTTCTGTTAGAATGATCGATGGAAAAATCCAGACCATGACGACTTTGTAAAAATTAATGACAAATTGGACGAACTAGTAGTAAATAGAAACAAACAATATACAACAAATTCAGAAATTTTTAAAATAATAACAGAATTAACTTACACAGTAAATAATATTAAAGGTGATACTACAAATAGGAAAATAAAAAGAAAACGAAATCAATATGTTATACATGAACTGCAAAATTTAATAAATGCAATAACTTTTGGTAAAATTGGATTTTTAAATCCAACAGTTTTACACTTTGCTGAAGTAAAAACATAACATGTTACCAACACGGTATAATGACCATAACGGATTTAATGGACATTTCTAAATTTAAAATAGCCCAAAAAGGAGACATAATTATAATTTATATAAAATACCCAAAAATAGAACTAACATGTAACTACTAAGATGCAAAAGCCATCGATCACTTAGATGGTAAGCTTATTATTGACCACAATATAATATACTGTAACAATAAATTTTTTAATATTCAGAATTGTAAAACAGAAATTTCAAAAACCTATTGTAAACTAAATAAAATAAGCACATGTTTGTCAGAAATTTTAAACAAAAAACAAGAAAAATGTAATAAATTAAAAGAAAAAAATTTGCAAATTGAGGAAATTCAATCAGGAGAGATATTTTAGTATCAGGAAAAAATATTGTAGATAATCAAACATTGAATTACACGTATTTAATAACATTTGAAAATTATAGTGTCATAAATAATCAAACTTATGAGAACATTGAAATAAAAATTTGGAATTCTTTTAAAAATAGCCATATTAATAATTTTGAAATTTTAGAATATATTGAAACAACTAATAAACTGTTAAAATTAGATAATATACATATTTTAGCAGAACAGGACAAGAAAATCACAGTCCATTCATTTTTTTGGTACATAATTTTAATCTTGGGAATATTTTTCATAACTTACTTAATACTGAAATTAAAAAAATCTCGCGAAATTCCCAAACCAATCGAAAATACGCAATTTCAAGAAATCACTTATAACGCTCTTTTGGATCAAATATATAAATTAACCCAAAATAATAGTGAATCGGGGACGATTCATTTTAGGAAGGGGGGAGTTAACGACAGCCTCCGCATAGCTACCTTACCTTAACTGTAAATAAAATTGAATCTTTGTACTTTTCAATTACACTGTCTCATTAATTAAAAATCTTAATTAATGTTTTGATTATTTAAGAATTCGATATGCTTATTCCGTTCTGAATCCAATAATCCATTCTTATCAAAACAATATCGCTCACAAGAAGGCATAACAATAACAATTGTAAAGAAAACAGAACGCTTAACGTTCTGCTGGAATATGCTGTAACAGCTAATGTTATAATTGTTCTGGATTCAATTAAGCTGATGCTTGCACTTCAGCTTTAGCTTTAAGATAATAAGCCCAAAATGTATATATAAAGGGTGATTTTTTAAGAGATTGATAACTTTTTTAAAAAAAAAAAACGCATAAAATTTGCAAAATCTCATCGGTTCTTTATTTGAAACGTTAGATTGGTTCATGACATTTACTTTTTGAAGATAATTTCATTTAAATGTTGACCGCGGCTGCGTCTTAGGTGGTCCATTCGGAAAGTCCAATTTTGGGCAACTTTTCGAGCATTTCGGCCGGAATAGCCCGAATTTCTTCGGAAATGTTGTCTTCCAAAGCTGGAATAGTTGCTGGCTTATTTCTGTAGACTTTAGACTTGACGTAGCCCCACAAAAAATAGTCTAAAGGCGTTAAATCGCATGATCTTGGTGGCCAACTTACGGGTCCATTTCTTGAGATGAATTGTTGTCCGAAGTTTTCCCTCAAAATGGCCATAGAATCGCGAGCTGTGTGGCATGTAGCGCCATCTTGTTGAAACCACATGTCAACCAAGTTCAGTTCTTCCATTTTTGGCAACAAAAAGCTTGTTAGCATCGAACGATAGCGATCGCCATTCACCGTAACGTTGCGTCCAACAGCATCTTTGAAAAAATACGGTCCAATGATTCCACCAGCGTACAAACCACACCAAACAGTGCATTTTTCGGGATGCATGGGCAGTTCTTGAACGGCTTCTGGTTGCTCTTCACCCCAAATGCGGCAATTTTGCTTATTTACGTAGCCATTCAACCAGAAATGAGCCTCATCGCTGAACAAAATTTGTCGCGAAACACATTTCGAACCGAACACTGATTTTGGTAATAAAATTCAATGATTTGCAAGCGTTGCTCGTTAGTAAGTCTATTCATGATGAAATGTCAAAGCATACTGAGCATCTTTCTCTTTGACACCATGTCTGAAATCCCACGTGATCTGTCAAATACTAATGCATGAAAATCCTAACCTCAAAAAAATCACCCGTTATTAGTATTTCAGAAACAATGATTTGATTTGTATGTGGCAATCCACGGGAACCACACGTGTTCTTATTTATCCGCGAGTTCGCGGATGTAAAATATACATATATATTTTTTAAAATTCCCTCGTCGCAGGAATTAATTATATTTATATTTCTTCATATTCTCTGCTTGGGCATACATACCACGTCATCATATGCCCAAAATACATGTATTTATTTCTCTTCACAGCGTGAATTCAGTGGTAGTGAGGTGAATCAGAGAACTTAAAGCATAGAGAAGGTGCAGGTTCGACAGCGAACATTTGTTAGATTTATAGTAAGGAATTTACCTCACAAGCACAGAATTCTCTTTGTGAAGCAAACATACATACACATGTAAATTAATTACATAAGTGCATAAGGAACATACCTGCATATTCCTCATTTCGGTTTTATCCGGTAATACCCCTTGTTCTTTGACAAATAAAATGATCTCTTCAACGAGTTCTCAATTGCACAAAACATAAGCATGTAAAAGCAAGTCCACGCTAGGGGAGTTAAGATGTAATATAAATGAATTAACATTGCGGTTCTTAATAATTAAATAAAGATATTAAAATTTACAATCAGGATAATTAATTAAAACATAAAGCCATACAAAAAAATTCTATCGCAAGTAAAAAGCGGTATTAATAAAACTAACATTTTTAGCAAGATAATTAAAAGAATATACAGTTTATTATACTTTACCGCTTCAAATACATAAATAAAAAATAAATAAATTTACACTGAGGGAAATTCAATTCGTTTTGTCAAAGATTTTAATATACAAAAAAAAAGATAAAAGTTGATATTAACCCCTTGACGTATCAATTAGCGCAGCGAAATTCGCTTCCAACTGTTCGCACACAACTTCACTAAACAAGTCACAAATGACTAACACGCTTGTTTTACAAATTTACAAAAAATAAAATAGTACGATTTAATTTTGATGCGGAACAAAATATATGGATAGTTACACAACTGATCTGCAGTAGATAATGCAACAATGTTTTTTGCTTATATTATTAGCAGAAAATAACGGAAAAATTTCAATTTTCTTTTCATCAAATATACACTTCTACACACCACGAGTCACTCGTGATATTCATGTTACGCACAGAAATTGTACCACGAGTCAGACTCGTGATAATCATGTTAGGCACAAAAATTGTAGCACGAGTCAGACTCGTGGAAATACGTCAAGGGATTAATCAAAATACACCTGCTGGAGCTTCATGCTCAAAACAGGTTGCTAAATTTATTTCAGTTTGACAGTTTAACAAGATACTGCATCAAACTAGAATCCACTGTTTCAAATTGTTTGTCGGTTCTATCGGCACAAAATATTCCCAAAGATTATTGGAACTGTATTCTGGTAAACATATGTACCGCAGCATTGCCAGAAAAAGCGTTACTTTTGTGGGAGCGATCGATCTCATCAAGAAGAAAATGCCCACTGTGGCAACATATGAAAGACTTTCTAACTATCCAATGTGAAATAGCTGAAAGGTTAGAGGAAAAATAGTCAGAACTAAAAATGTTAAACACGACCAAAATAGAAGCTTCAAAAAACTCAAGTTAGAGCAAAAACAATTTAGACAAAAGTTTTCACAAAACGTAATCGTTCATATCCGAACAGAAAAAGCATACGTAATGCGAACTATGTAAAAGAAAGCATAAATTTATATCTTGCGAGTAGTTTAAAAAACTAAAAATTAATAGAAAAAACAATTTCGTGAGATCAAAAAAATTATGTGCAAATTGTTTGTCACATGCACATACATATGAACATACAAAAATTATAAAAGCAAATTCAATTGTATATATTCTCACAAAAGACATCACTCAATGCTTCACTACAGCACATTTTGGAGCTCACCTTAAAATAGCGCATATAATAGTACAAAAATAACCACAAGTTTAGTTGCAATTCCCGAAACTTGCCAAGAATGCTGCTCAAAGGCATTAAAAATCTAAAAGCTACTCAGCGAATACCAAAATAAGCTACTAGTACCCACAGGAAAACTGTTCAAACTAAGAGCCTTAATAGACCAGGAATCACAACGGGAATGGGCGGATAATACAAAACTCAAATAAATTCCGTCCCATTATTTTAATTTCCCTCCAAGCGGATAATAGCCCTGCCAGACGGACAAAATTAATGCGCCTTAAGCAACGCTAATGCGCATAGAAATTTTGTGGTGACAGACGACAGACTTGTGCATTTAGACAGCTGATAGTGAAATTTGTTTATTTATTAAAAAAAAGTGAAATAAAAATTAATAAGATAAATTATTAATAGAAATTTTGGTATTTTATTTTATATTGAAATCAATATAAATTTAACGAAAAAATTTGTTTATTATTAACTACGTTAGACAGACGACAGCGCTAATAAGCATTAGCGGGCTTAATTTACATTTACTTGCGCATTTGACCCATGTTAATGCAAGTTTGTAATGTACAAGAATTTCGTGCATTTAGCTGAATTTACCAAATTTAAGAAGGCAACACTGCTCAAAAACGGCAGATTTCTGCTTGTTTAAATGAGTTAAGCATCCGCCTACTTTACCCGAAAAAACTGGCGCACCCTAATACGACCACACAATTCACCACAGCTGATGACACCACAACAGAACACCAAGACATCTCACTACAGCTGTACATCAACCCACTCATCAAAAGGGATAGAAAAAAAGGGAAAGCGGATACAATTCGACTCTCGTTCAAAGCAATTCGACAAATACACATCGCACATCTACATTCGCTTGTGCACTGCGCCGCGTTAGCACTCTACGCTAATTTACTTCGCCAACATCAACACCGATCCTGTGCACATATCAATATATGTTTTTTTCTTCCGTCACGGATCTGGCGCGCGATCGGCGATCTTAGTTGTAACGTTTATAACTTAATAAAAATAAAATAAACTTTAATCTATGTAACCGAAATAATTCGCATTTTAAATTGTAAATGGTACTCGAGTGTACGTGCTTTTCTAACAACCTAAACAGTAGTGGGTGTTCCAACGAATTGGGCATCCAAGTGAACACTGCTATTTTTTGACAGATGTCGCTTTAGATAATGGATCATCATCTCGCTCTTATCGCATTTATCTACACGCTCCTCTTCTGGGTAGATTATGGGAAACAATTGTTAAAGCTTCAAGAGTAGCTAATAATCACAAATCTCACTTACGCAAGATTGCTCTATTATGTTTTCCCTGTAACATGTTTTCAAAGGACCATTCATTCTGGCAATATCTAAGCTAGGCGTGGAGTCTCTAGCCCTAATAATTCGATATTGAAAAACTAATTAATAGTTGGCAATAAAACAACAAAACAAAAACCTGCACTTGCATATGTATAATACAATAAAAAGTCGTCAACATAATACATACATCAAGCAACTGCACCTACATCAAAATACATACATATGTATGTATGTATGTATGCATTAGAGGTGTCAAACTATCGATGGGACTATCGATAGTATCGATAGTTTTTTTTTTTTGACTATCAATGGGCATTGATAGTTTTTTTTTAACTTTTGAAACTATCGATGGTGCGACTATCGATAGTTTGACATCTCGCTCATTACTATGCATTGTGAAATAACGCCATCGAGTCAGTTTGCTTTTTTCGTGTTATTAAAAATAAATATTGTGGTCAAATTAGTATAAGTTGCAATAAAGTACTAAGCTGTAGATTTACATAAGTGACGGTTCCTTCCAAAATGGAAATCGGGGACAGCAATTCATCAGGTGGGTATATTTCTTAAAAATGATTTCTCATACTAAGCGCCTTTTCGTACGCAGATGCGCCAGCGAACAAAAAACAAAAAGTTTTGGATGTTTGGAAGCATTTCCAACTAAATGCTGACAAAAAATATGCAAAATGCATTAAGTGCCAAAAATTATATAAAACTAGTGGAAATACATCCAACTTAATGGACCACCTTAAGCGTGCTCATCCTCTGCACGCCGAGCAGGCGAAGCCCGGCGGCACATTGAAGAATTTTTTTTAAAAAAGATGACATCTACGGCAATAATTCGACGCGGAAAGCAGACATTGATTTGGCGTTGGCAAGAATGGTTGCTATAGATGTACAACCATTTCGTATTGTCGAAGATCAAGGATTTAGAGAGCTCATTCGGTGTCTTGATCCTCGATATGAACTACCATCTCGAAATACCATTCTGAATGTTTATATACAAAAGCTTTATGAAAATGGTAAAACTAAATTACAGGCCATTCTTAATGAAATTGAAAGCTGTGCTATAACCACTGATTGTTGGTCATCGAAGGCAAATGAAAGCTATTTGACCGTTACGTGTCATTTCAATCAAAATTGAAAACTTTCGTTGGATCGGAAGCACAGTTGTACTTATGCGACAAAATTAAACAGAGGCTGTTTCCATATGAATCCAGAAGTGCTACTAGATTAGCCACCTTGCTGGATCCGAGATTTAAAAAAGAAGGGTTTTAGTCAGGTCAAAATGCGGCCCAAGCGTCTATGTTGCTGGAAAACGAATTGGTTGAAATCAACAGAATTGCAGCATCGTCATCGAATGACAACAGGGAGGAACCGTCGGCATCAAAAAGCGTTAAAATTCCACAAATTTATGAGTTTTTGACAGAGAAACTATCCAGCAAAGTCAAATCCAACAGAGCGGATGCTATCATCACACTACGCGAATACACTGAAAAACCCAATGAGCCGCTAGATGTAGACCCATTGGAATACTGGAAAGTAGCAATGACATTTTGTGTAACGCTTATATAAACAAACATTTATCTCAATTTCAGACTAGATCGACTGAAATGAAGTCAATGCAAATCATGGCATGCAAATATTTATGCATTCCGGCAACTTCAACGGAGTCCGAGCGTATGTTCAGCAAAGCTGGTGAATTAGTCTCAGACAGACGAACAAGACTGAAGGAAAAAAATGTAGATATGTTGTTATTTATCAACAAAAATCACAAAATGTGCAAATATTGATCTCTTTAAAACCACTGAGTGGCTCTTTGATCTCCGTTTTAACGTAAACTTAAGCTTTCAACTTATGTTGTAAATTAATTTATTAATGTTTTTTTATTATAAAAATAAATATGAGTTATTTTGTTCTTGGAAAGACAGGTTTTTTGTAATGCAAAAGATTTTTTCTTTCAAAATATTTTTTTATGAACCTTTGAAGTACGATAGTACTATCGAATAGATAGTATCGATAGTTTTTTTTTTGCTATCGATGAGTATTGATAGTTTTTTTTTAACTTTTGAAACTATCGATGGTGCGACTATCGATAGTTTGACACCTCTAGTATGCATAGTCAAATCAAAACAAAAACTGCTTCCTACGCATTCATGCACCACTATCATTATTTCATCATAATGTATTCTACGCCTCGGCTATTCCACCAGCAGTCCGCCGAAATACGTGCAATACAATGCGGGGACGTTTAAATGTGTTAAGTCCTCTTACACTCACACTCTACCTGTCACCAAAAGGCACTCCCTAATATAAATCATGTAAACATAGGGATGCAAACATCGTGAAATGAAACATCGATGGTTCGATGTTTCTTTAAACAACATCGAAATTAAAAACATCGGCCATTGAAACATCGATATATCGAAACACCGATGGATTTTTGAACTTTTTTAACGTATTTTATTAGTGAGCATTAGAGATGAGCGATATTGTGATTTTTCGATATCTGTGATTTCAGTGATTGCTATTTTTAAATCACTGTGATTTTATATTGCTATTGCGATCGCAACTAAGTCGACGTTCAAACGTCGTTGCTGTTGTTGTAGCGGCAGATTCTGCCAATTTGACACTGTTTGGCCGAATAAAAGTCCGGGTCTGTTCCAAATTCTCTTTTGGCTCCTGTAACTCGAGTCAAGTTTTTCCGCCTTTCTTTTCACTACATTTTCGCAAATGTTGGAATGGTTCGGCTACCTGACACTTAGAGCGTATTGCAAAGATCATTTGTATGTTGGTATGATGGTTTCACACATTTCTTAGAAGGAATTACCATTATTGTGGTTGATAATTTGTGTGTTTAGAATACCCGCTTTTAATATTTTCAAGACCAAATAATTAACGCGAGTTCCTTAATCTTTGGGAAAATAAACCCCGTAATTTTTTCATTCCATCATTTTTTTCTGAAATTAATTAGTTACAGTTCTTGTTTTCATCACAAAAAGCTTTCAAATTTGATTTTAACAATAAGTAAAATTAAAAAAGTTGTATTAAAACAAATGAAAATATTCCATTTCGATTATATTTCATCTACCACTTCAAACATCACACTTCACTTCTTTTCCTTGATACATTTCCTGCCATTATTAAAAATTATAAGAACGTTACACTCAAAACTTCAAACCGCTATGACGAAAAATAGCATATACGATATATACAATACCCTGAAGAAAGTTTTTACTTTTCTGCTATTTGCTATTGTGATCGTAATTCACAGGTTCGAACTGCAATCACAGTTTCGAACTGCGATCACAGTTTCGAATTGCGATCGCAATTCACAGGTTCGAACTGCGATCACAGTTTCGAACTGCGATCGCAATCGCAGTTCATAGAAGCGAACTGCTATTTATAAAAAGAGATCGCAGTTGCGATTTGCGATTTTTCAATCACAGTGAAAAAATCACCGGTAGTGAAATATCGCTCATCACTAGTGAGCATAAAAAGCTTATTTCAGAATCATAAATAAGTGAAATACAGTAACACGCGTTTAAATGATATACATATATTTTAACTTCCTATTAAAACTTTTTCTCAATAAATAAAAGATATAAATAGTTTTTGAACAAACAACAAATTATTTATTTAAAACAGAATTTAAAAATAACAATCTGGAAAGTCTTTTCCCTGTCAAGCGATTTCTTTGCTGTGTGATCGTTGCTCCAGCTTTAGAAAACAGTCGTTCACTAGGGACTGAAGTGGCCACAATGGATAAATATTTGGAAGCTTGTTTATACAATTCAGGAAATACATTTCTCATATCATCCCACATTTTTGCTGGATTCTGATTGATAGAAGCAACAGCTGATCCAAGATACCTTTGCACTTCAACTTCCGTTGTTGTAATAGCAGATAAATTGGAAAAATTACATTTCATATTTTGGTGGGCCAGCTGTTTATAATAGCTCCAAATATCAAACGGGGTTTCTGTTGCACATTCATCCGAAGATTCCGACGTACTAACGCCATTATTTGCATCCGTTATGAAACTATTTAAATACAAAACTGTTTTGTTTTTAGCCAGTGCATCTTTAAAATGCAGCAATTTAAATCTCGGATCCAATACAGTAGCCAACGCCAGAACTGAATTAAATTCAAGTTTGTCAAATCTCTTCCTCATGTTCTTTTGCAGTTCACTTTTTAGCTCCCCTACAATAGCGTCTTGAGCTGAAAGTTTTGTCAGAGCTTCAGTTAAACAGCTTACTAAAGGTATAACCTTGCTAATGGTATCGTAGGTATCAGCCGAAATCTCCCTGGTAACAATTTCAAAACACTTTAATAATTCAATCACCTCCTTAATTTTGTTCAGCTCGGAGGCATTAACCATAGAGGGTGCTTCTGGGCGAGTGAGCAGTACTTTACTTAAAATAGGGGCTAACTGGACAAATCTCTCTAACATATAAAAACATAAATTCTGTCGCGTTCTTACGTCAAGAATCCTTTTCTTGGTATTACTTGTAGAAGCCCGGGTGTCTACTTGCTTCTTCCGCAATTTATCACTGGCATTAACACTTCTTTTAATAAACTTAACAAAGTCGCGCACCTTAGTTATCAAAGCTGATACTTCCGTCGACTTATCTATTGATTGCGTTACAACCAAATTAAGCGTGTGTGCGAAGCAGGGTACTATTTTTTTCGCTAAACAAGCTTCTATTTAATTTCATCATGGTCGAATCATTATCAGTTACACAAGTTTCTTCTTCTTAATTAGCGTAGACACCGCATACGCGATTATAGCCAAGTTAACAACCGCGCGCCAGTCGTTTCTTCTTTTCGCTACGTGGCGCCAATTGGATATTCCAAGCGAAGCCAGGTCCTTCTCCACTTGGTCCTCCCAACGGAGTGGAGGTCTTCCTCTTCCTCTGCTTCCACCGGCGGGTACTGCGTCGAATACTTTCAGAGCTGGAGTGTTTTCGTCCATCCGGACAACATGGCCTAGCCAGCATAGCCGCTGTCTTTTAATTCGCTGAACTATGTCAATGTCGTCGTATATCTCGTACAGCTCATCGTTCCATCGAATGCGATATTCGCCGTGGCCAATGCGCAAAGGACCATAAATCTTTCGCAGAACTTTTCTCTCGAAAACTCGCAACGTCGACTCACCCTTTGTTGACATCGTCCAAACCTCTGCATCGTATAGCAGGACGGGAATTATAAGCGACTTATAGAGTTTGGCTTTTGTTCGTCCAGAGAGGACTTTACTTTTCAATTGCCTACTCAGTTCGAAGTAGCACCTGTTGGCAAGAGTAATCCTGCGTTGGATTTCCAGGCTGACATTGTTGGTGGCGTTAATACTGGTTCCTAAATAGACGAAATTATCTACAACTTCAAAGTTATGACTGTCAACAGTGACGTGAGAGCCAAGTCGCGAGTGCGACGACTGTTTGTTTGATGACAAGAGATATCATTGCCCTCGTTCACTTTCCAGACCCATTTGCTTTGCTTCCTTGTTCAGTCTGGAGAAAGCAGAACTAACAGAGCGGTTGTTGAGGCCGATGATATCAATATCATCGGCATACGCCAGCAGTTGTACACTCTTATAGAAGATGGTACCTCCTCTATTTAGTTCTGCAGCGCTAACTATTTTCTCCAGAAGCACGTTGAAAAAGTCGCACGATAGGGAATCGCGTTGTCTGAAACCTGGTTTGGTATCGAAGGGCTCGGGGAGGCCCTTAACGATTTTGACGGAGCTTTTGGTGTTGCTCAAAATCAGTTTACACAGCCGTATTGGTTTTGAGGGGATACCAAATTCAGACATCGCAGCACAAGGGCAGCTCCTATTGGTGCTGACGAAAGCAGCTTTGAAATCAACGAAGAGGTGGTGTGTGGCGATTCTCCTTTCACGGGTCTTTTCCAAGATTTGGCGCATGGTGAATATTTGGTCGGTTGTTCATTTTCCAGGTCTAAAGTCACACTGATTAAGTCCAATCAGTTTGTTGACGGTGGGCTTTAATCTTTCACACAATACGCTCGATAGAGCTTTATACGCGACGTTGAGGAGGCTAATCCCACGGTAGTTGGCGCAGATTGTGGGGTCGCCTTTTTTATGGATTGGGCATAGCACATTTAAATTCCAATCTTTGGGCATACTTTCGTCCGACCATATTTTGCAAAGAAGCTGATGCATGCACCTTATCAGTTCTTCGCCGCCGTGTTTGAATAGCTCGGCCGGCAATCCATCGACCCCTGCCGGTTTGTTGTTTTTCAGGGGGGGTCTGCTCCATCGTCATCGATTGGGTTATCGGGTTCGCCTTCTCCTGGTGTTGTGCGTTCACTGCCATTCAGCAGGCTGGAGAAGTGTTCCCTCCATAATTTAAGTATGCTCTGGGCATCGGTGGCTAGATCACCTTGGGGGGTTCTACAAGAGTATGCTCCGGTCTTGAAACCTTCTGTAAGCCGCCGTATCTTTTCGTAGAATTTTCGAGCATTACCCCTGTCGGCCAGCTTATCAAGCTCTTCGTACTCACGCATTTCGGCCTCTATCTTTTTCTGTCTACAAATGCGTCTCGCTTCCCTCTTCAACTCTCGGTATCTATCCCATCCCGCACGTGTTGTGGTCGATCGTAACGTTGCGAGGTAGGCAGTCTGTTTTCTCTCCGCTCCTACACGGCACTCCGCGTCGTACCAGCTGTTCTTTTGCATTATCTGAAAACCATCCCACAGTTCCCTTATACCGAGTTCTTGACGAGTGCTATCAGAGAACAGGAGTGCAAGTCGAGTAGAAAATCGTTCTGCTGTCTTTTGTGATTGCAACTTTTCGAAGTCGAACCTTCCTTGTGTTTGTTTACGTGCGTTTTTTGCTGCACAGAGGCGGGTGCGAATTCTTTGACCACATCGGCGTTAAAGTCACTAGGCACGATTTTGATATGGCGAGGGCAGCTCTCATAGGTGCCCTCCAAGCGCTCATAGAAGGCATCTTTGGCCACAACTTTTTTCTCTTCCGTCGGGGCGTTGGCGCAAATCAGCGATATGTTGAAGAACTTCGCTTTGAGTCGGATTGTGGCTAGACGTTCATTCACCGGAGTGAATGATAGTACTTGGCGACGGAGTCTCTCTCCCACTACGAACCCCACACCAAACTTGCGCTCATTTATATGGCCACTGTAGTAAATGCCGCAAGGACGCAGGATCTACTTGTCTCAGTCCTTGTCCCGTCCATCGCATTTTTTGGACGCCGGTGATGTCAGCTTTTATTTTCGTGAGGACATCAACCAGCTGGGCAGCGGCCTTCCCAATTAAGGGACCGGACATTCAACGTGCATACGCTCAATTCGTATCCTTATTTCTTTTGCCATGGTCGTCATCAAAAGGGGGGTTTCTCTTCCGAGGCTGTGTGTAATTTTATTTGAGGGTTTTTTTTTATGCAGGGGATGTTTCGCCTTCTTACTTTAGCTGGCCTTCAAATGGATGTGCTTAGGCTACCCAGAGGATACTTGATCAACGACCGGAAGTCGTGAGCTGCTTGAGCCATATGTAAAAGAATCGTTTCTGGCCACTCCCAAGTGAATGACGATCAGAGAACTTTCCTCACTTGCGTGAACTTCTAAACATGACTCCATCATCTTACAACAAAGCAGAGAACGTTTATAATAGAGAAGGTTCATAGTATATTTGGTATCAAAGCATATACTAAGTACATAAGTATGTACATAGTTATGTTAAAATTTACCTATTTTATGATGAATTCCATAAAAACTTTGCAAATATGTATGTATATAACTCAATAAGATTTGTATTACTACCTAAATACGAGTCTTCATTTTATATACTTAGGTTTGATACGACATATATTTATATACATAAATATGTATATATTTGCTTTGGTCATTAATCGTTTCGATATCATGTTAAAAGACCAAGCGGTCGCACATTTGCCCATATATAATTATGTATGTTTGCATGTAAGCAAATAGTATAAAAGAACCATATGCATAATGTTTGTAAATTTGTCTACATGCATTATACATATGTATGTAAATACATATGTACACTCAATGCTTCATGCGAAATTTCCGTTGACACAGACAACCAATGGCGAAGCTCACATTTTTTGCTTTCATGTCAAAGAATCAATATGTCGACGGTCCGACGCGGCGACAAAGCGACACAACATTGTGTTGTTGGTAGGAAATCCGAGCTGTGCCGAAAACACAAACGAATGATCGCCAATTACCACTGCTTCCCTTGCCGCTGAAACAGCTTCGCATACAAACCAGTGTAGATATGTATGTATTTGTATGAGCATGCATACATATCGACGCAGACTTTTGCAAGCCGATTAAAAATAGTTTTTACATTCTGTTCGGAGCAGCTCCTTTCATTATGGAACTACCAATAATGAGTAGCATTAATCTTAAGTTATTATTTATACTTAAGTTAACTAAATTAATACGCACACAAATATTCCACCAACTGTGGTGAGAAAACATTGTAAATATTAAATACTTTATATTAATTGTTATCTGGTCACTCTAATTGTGCATATCCACCACACATTACTCGTTATTCTAATTCCTCATTTCCCTTTATCCTTTAATATGTTTATACATACATACTTGTTAGAACAATTAAGCTTAGCTTTGCCTAAGCCTAGCATCTTAGTTATAGTTCGCTTTTTACATTCGATACCGGCACACGCATTATTTTCTAGTTCGGTTCTTATATTCGCTACCTGCAGACAGGCAGGCATTTCACCTAATAAACCACCAGCCACGTAACTTTCTACTCGTTGTATTATATATATTTATATTAATAAATATTTTGTAAATATATATCGTCGTTGTTTTATATCGCGATTCGAAGCTATCAAAAAAGCTTGGTAGCTCAACACATTCCTTGACAAATACAGTCAATACCGGTTATGTGCCATAGTCAAAGATACAGATGCTTGTGGTTTGTAAAACTAAAAATATAATATGGCACATAAGCGTGTGAGAATACGAGTACTTAAGCGAGTGGTACTTAAAACAATAATTTCTATGTGTAAACCGTGAGAAGCAGCAAGATGTAGGGAGGTAAGAGGGAGGATTTTCATTTAAGCGGAGTACTACTTAACCGGGACTCACTGTACACATAACTCATAGGAATAATGAATATTTTCGTGGGCAACCATGAAGAGGGAAGTGAGAGCAACGTATTTTACCACTCCATATTTATAAATGAGAACAACGTATTTTCACACACCATGTTTACAAATGAGTGCGCGAGTTACATCCCATGCTAATAGCTTTGACAGACGGCAGCGTTAAACCAGATTATTTGCATTTTTCGGGATTAATTCAGGAGTTATCACAGCTAACTCCGTTGCTGAATCCAAACATAACTCTCAAAATTTTAGGGAGTTTGTGAGATTTTCGTTGGCGACATTGTTAATAATTGACAGCTGTATTCTATTGTGAATGAAAAATAAGAACAGTGACAGCTGTTTTACGTTTAAATGTATTCAAAGTTATTTTAAACAGCGACGATTAAAGATTAAAAGTAAGTAATTTTATTATTTTGCATTGCCTTCTAAACGAAAATTATTATCTTTGTTTTAATTTCAGATGGCTGGCAGAAAAAAGCGTTCAGGGTGGACTTTTAAGGATGAGTTGGAGCTGCTGGAAAAATGGGAGGCACGTTCCCACGACCTCCGGCGTGCAAAGCGAAATGCTCATATATACAATGAGATTTCGCAGGAAATGGCACAAAAATACACCGCCGAGGAAATTCACTGCAAAGTGAAAAATAGGACAAAGAAATACATGTGAGTTTTTTCAATAATTAGATTTCTTCTTTTAACACATTAATAGCTCTACTTTCAGAGAGGAGAAAACCAAAATTGGCCCTTCTGGTGGTAGTCCCTCGCCTTGGAGGCATTATAATGCTGTGAATCGCATAGTAGGGTGTACTGCCGTTAATTCGGCTTTGTACATAGAGACATACTCGTATTCCGAGGTAAAAAACGAATTTATTTTATTTATATAAACACGTGCATTTATAAAGTTAATTTTTTTTAGAATTCAACATTAAACCAATTGTTGCCGCCGTCCGACCCACCATTATCACCTCCGTTGCCATCGCCATCATGTCCGCTGCCACCTTCGTTGCCGTCACCATCACTGTCATGTCCGATGCCGTCACCATCACCTTCATCTGCAACAAGAAAACGTAATTTTAGCCCCGAGTTGTTAAAGGTTTTAAAAAAACAAACAGACATATTAGAAAGGGTTGCGGATGAAACCAAGCACGTTTCAGAGGAAATAATTCAGACTGTTCGACAGCACAATAATTTGTCAGAAAGATTTTTAACCCTTATGGAGAACATCGCAGAGAAACTTTAAGTTTAAAATAATTGTATCGTTTTTTTCTAGTCCTACACCATTATTTAATGAAATGTTTTGTTATTTTCTAGTCCTTAACCATTATTTAATGAAATGTTTTGTTATTTTCTAGTCTTAAAACATAATATAATGTAACAAAAAATGAATTTAAATAAAAAATGATCTCTTTGAAAAATGGATGTTTGTAATTATGTGTACTAATATTTGTTTTCTGCTACTCTATACATCTATACTCACGAAAACTCAGAGCTATTGCATTTCTAATAGCCGATGCTGTTACATCATTTTCCCCAGCTCTTGTAGTGTGATGTGTTGAATTTCTGTACTTATTTCTGCAGCATCTTGGATCCACGAAGATGGAATTTCATCATTTTCAATTTTTAGAAAATTGTGCAAAATACAGCATGCATGTATAATAACGTTAACGTTTTTTGGAGCTACCGGTAAACCTCTGCCAATTTTTCTAAATCGGGCTTTTAGTTGACCGAAAGCATTCTCTATAACTCTGCGACATTTGGATAAACGATAGTTAAATGTTTTTTCTAACACTGGTTGATTTGGTGAGTATGGAAAAGGCTTCATCATGTAACGCGACAATCGAAAGGCTGAATCGCCAATAAGTAATACGGGGACATTAACATCTCCAATCATTTTGATGCTCTGAGCAAAAATATCAGCGGTTTCATGGAATTTTTTTAAGGAACTACCTTCAAAAATGTACGAATCGTTGTTTCTTCCAGTTGACCCAACATGTATATATGAAAATTTTGATCTA
Organism: Bactrocera dorsalis; assembly: GCF_023373825.1. Taxonomy (NCBI): domain Eukaryota; kingdom Metazoa; phylum Arthropoda; class Insecta; order Diptera; family Tephritidae; genus Bactrocera; species Bactrocera dorsalis. The sequence goes on from NC_064305.1 coordinate 45,134,787, forward strand.
TAAAATAGTGAAAGAATTTATATAAATATTTCCAATAAGTACTATATATTAAATTTACCTATAGTCGCAACTTGCCAGCAGAAAAACCGAATACCACCCCTTATAATTGTAATAATCGATCGCATCTTCCTTTTTCGGCTGAACCTCAATGTGGCAGCCATCTATTGCTCCAAAACATTGCGGAAAACCAAGGTGTGCAAAACCTTGTACTTTTCGCTCTACTTCTTCTGTGCTTGGGGAATAGGAATTGATGCAATCTGATAAATTTGTGCACACAGCTTTGCAAAAATCCACAACTATTTCCCCAACTGTGGTGCGTCCTACGCCAAATAAACTTGCTACAGTTCTGTATTCCGCTGAAGAACCTAACGCATACAACGCAATAGCCACTCTTTTCTGAAGTGGAATGCAAAGTCGCATGTTGCTGTTGGACTTTCCGATTTTCTTAACCTTTTCCCATATTTTGTGAAAAGCTTCCTTGTTTAGACGAAAGTTTTCTCTAAATCGGATGTCATCCATCTTTTCGACATCGTACTCCCAAAAACTGCCATTGCGGTCCTTTTATTAATAACATATATAAATGAGGGGTATAAAATATTAATATTCAATATATAATATATTAAACTTACAAATTTCCAGGCGCTTCTTTCCCTTATTTCCGAAGACGCCACTTTGGTACTAGTTTCCAGTATCGCTTTTGTCAATTCATTCATCGTTTTAATCTTTTGAAGCAGATTCACTAGTAATGTATTTATTCTTTTGTTTACCAAATTGTGGTTTTGCATCATCTGTGCAATCGCAATGCTTGTCTTCTATCCATTTTTGTTTTATAAAATTGAAAATGTTATTAATATGCCAATCAGCTGTTCGGTAACTCGCTTCGCTGCTGTCTGTCACCTATAAATTTGGATCTGATTAAGGGCGCAGTTAATCAGGGTTAACGCTGCCGTCTGTTAATGCTATAACCCAAGAACAACAGCAAACACAGATGGTGTGAAGATAGTCTGGTAGATATCAAAATACATTTATTTAAGAAAACCAGAAGATATGTAAAATTAAGATATGAGAAGAAACACTGATCCTAAAGAAATATTGAATGCAAATAAAGGATAAGCAGCACTGTGGAATTCTCCCACAGATAAGAATTTTTGTAAATTAGAAGATAAGCATTTTTGTAAAACTATAAAAGCAAGAAAATCTTTGAAATAAAGACACACATTTTTCTGACACTCTAAAGAGCCGGTCGTACAAAATTGTTTTCATAATTCGCGCGCATATATGAGAAGTTGCACTGTGGGTAATAACTGTAAAACTGCCGAACAATTTTAAGTTTCTGTGCAACTACTATAAATTTATAAAATGTAAGACAAATAACAAAAAGTATAATAAATATTTGGTTTTAGTAATCATTTCAAACCAGGTTATTTCTTTAAACTTCCTTTTAAAAAGTAATTTCAATAATAACTTCAATTTATGAACCACTGTTTCTTCAAACACATATGACCAAATGAATCTTATGAGAGCGCCATGTAAATAATTACCCAACAACCCTTCTGCCACCAGCCAATCGTAGAATTTGCAACGACTTGGGGTTTTCCGCAGGGTTGCCAGGCTCGATATACTGTAGTAATTATAAAAATTGTCTTCAATATATTTGAAATTTTCTTAAAATAACTCAAATTCAGAATCGAATGCTATTATTTACAAATATATAAACTAGTTTTAATAGTTTGATTTCAGTTTTGATATTTTATATTATGAAAAATTATAATTGAAAACTTAGATGTGTACAAAACTACATATGCACATTGAGTAATGGCAACATTTTTCGAATGAAAACGAGCACAAAACGCTTACCGCTCGTAGCGAAGTGAAAAGATGTTTCTGCCATTACCGTTTGTATTCTTTTTGTGTGCCTAGCCACTCTCAATCAATAATGCCATAACGCGCAAATATATTTTTATTTGATGATTTCTTATATTTTTGAAAATATGTGTTCCCTTTAATTATTATTATTTTTTATTATTTTAAAACATTTCCAGAGGCAACTTAGATTTTTAAAATTTAACAAAACAATTATAGAAAAAACATCAATTCTTTGAATATTTTTATAAAACAACCAAACTGAAAATATCACAAATTATATATTTATATAAGCATTTTCATTAAATAGAACTGCAATATGTTTAAACACAATATATATGATGGTCATAAGTATCTTTTCTTTTTAATACATATATGCAGATATGCATATGTACGTATAAAAGCCCACAACTTGAGAAAAGTTTTCCCAATTGTAACTAAAATGAATTTCTACAACTGGCAACACCACCATTAACTGATCTATCACATGTACAGTGGTGTGAACTAAATAGGAACAACCATAAAGTGTTGTGAAGTTTTAAAATATGCTGTTTTCTTATTAAATAAAATTGCTTTTAGATACAAGTATAACATATATATATTTTTTCCCTAACAGTGATTAGATTTTCCAGCATGCAAAGGTAAATTAAAACAGATATTAATGCGAATCTCTAAAACGTACAAATTATGTTTACCTCTTTTTGTTCACGCAACTGTACAATTCCGATATGAAGTAAACTTCCGCTCTTAAATTTGTGTACAATATCAGCATTGCCGCAACCACATTGTTACAAGTAACAAAAGAATCAGCTGTTTTCCAAGAAGTTTTCACAGCTGAGATCACCTGATCGAAATCTGCCTTTTTTAGGCACAGAGATGTTGTTGAAATGAGTTAAGGATCCATCCCCTCTACCCGGTAAAACTGGTGCATCCTAATAAAACAGCGCAATGCACCAGAGGATGCTACTGCAACGCAACACCAAGGCACGATTCGGATTACTTTGGCGGAGGGGTAAAAAAACGATGGGGTATGTACGGATAGGGGGCTTCTCCAGAGGAGGAATATCCAAAAACTATGTAAAAATAGCTAATATTTTTAAAAATATTCACTTTTAAAAATTCAAAAATTGCCCTAAGAACACGTGTTATTTCTCGGTGTTTCAAAGAATATTTTCAAGTTTTTCACTCACTATATTTAAACACACTATTTATATTAAAATAAGTTCACTTTTCATATTTATTTTGTAATTTTTCAGCCAAATTTAGTAATTTAAAATCACTTATCAAAGTTATGGCTGCAAAGTTTAGAGTGTTTATATTTACGAGGAAAACCAGCGTTGCCACACCTTAAATACCAAAAGTGAAGAATTTTTTAGCGTTTCACAGCGTTTTCTTTGTCTGTACTTTCGAGTGATTCTTTTTTCTTTATTAACTATAAAGAAGATTTTTCAAGCTAAAATTGAATATGTGAACACTTTTGCATATACATACATACATTTATGAATATATGAATAATATGTGATTTATATTTAATAAACACAGATAAGTAAAATCGTGTGATAGAATTATAATATTACGAGCGAATACCCGGGGTGACTGAAGTACTTTCGCATAGTACTCCTTTCTGTGTTGGCGGCCTTCGGCCACGCTCTAAACAAATAACCCTGGCCGAGCGAATACCCGGGTGGACTGAAGTACTTTCGCGTAGTACTCCTTTCTGCGTTGGCGGCCTTCGGCCGCGCTCTAAAAAAATAACCCTGGCCAAATAAAAAAATATATTGACTTTTTGTTATAAAGTGGTTATAACTTATGGTTATCATGTACTCAAAATTTAATTTTTCCTTATAAAATGGTAAATTTTGGTTATTATATCTGTCAGCGATTTCATTTATTTTTGATGATACATTGGTTTGTATTTTAGGCGACGATATATACATTATTATATTTAAAATATGAGTTTTGGGTATGAAGTGGTTATATTTTTCGGTTATCATGCACTCATATTGAAATAAAATTTGAGTTTTCGTACTGTGCTGTATACTTTACACTTTATTACGTAATATTATTATATAATATTACTTATACATGTGTATATATAATATTATTATATAATATTGCTAATACATTTATATAATATTACTTATTTACTTAATAAATTTAAAAAAGAAAATAGCCATATGCATGAATAGAGGAATTTCAGCGAATTGCCTTATCATCACATGGCAGCGCTCCATTTCGTCGTAATTTTTGGTAAACAAATGAAGTTCAAACGAGTGTAAAATGTAATTTTTAAAATAAAGATTTTTTATTTAAAAAACCTGAAAAAAATGTAAAATGTGGATTCATTTAAACGATTATAGTGTAATTTAATTAATTTGAAGAAAAAAATGTGAATAAAGTGTGTTTAATGTGGTGAAATAGCTTCTTGAAATGGTCCAATTCGGCGAATTTTCGAACTTTAAGGCGGAATATCTCCTAAACTAAGCGTTTGCGGATCCTATAACCATACATGTTTTTTAATCAGGAGGACTTCCTTTTTCCAACGGTACCTTCAAATCGCGGCGCCAAAGAAATCGGAATTGTGCCAACACCAATAACTCACCACACCTATACATAGCAACCCAACCAACAAAAGGAATGGACAAGGGGGAAGCTCACGCATTCGTTTTATATAATTCGTCACTTGCAGTTCGCCCATCGACACATCAACAATTCGTCACACACTATCCGCATAGCACACTCGGTCGACACTTTCGCCAGACAATCATCGCAAATAAACTTTCGCTGAGACACTGCGCCGCTACTCTACCGAGATAAATCTTTTCGACCTCCATTCGGTTCGAGCTCGATCGCCAGCTCCGGCGGCTCGTTTCAGAATTGAAGTCTCTCCATCCCGTCGATATTTATAACTTTATAAATATAAATTTATTTTATAAATAAAATTGCTAAAAAATAAAGCCTATAAAGGGTTTTATTTTCATTAAAACAGTAGTGTATGCTCCACAATATTATATATTGGAGATACAATTAAAGATGGTCCTTCGAGCCTAAAAGACAGGCACTAAAAATTTACAGTCACAAGACGAACCACAAAAAATAAAATAAAACAATATCCAGTGCAGTGCGGTAGAAGTGCAGTGGCGAACAAAAAAAAATATATATAAACAAACAAAAAAGCTTAAAAAACAAAAGTAACATACAAAACAAAAAAGTGTGGTGACTCGGCAAAAATGCATATATAAATATATGTATGGATGCAGTAACCAAAATTACGGTGACAAGAACATAAACTTACGAAAACAAAATATATAACACTTTACAGACACAAAAAACATAAAGCGGGCGCGAGCAGTAAAATAAATATACATATCGTCACCTGAAATGCAAAATAACGTATCATCAAAAAAATCAAAATTGAGTGTCTTATTGATTACGCTTCACTATTTCGAATTACATACATAATATTAAATATGTTCAACAGTTTCTGGTTCTGTGGTCATATTTAAACCAGTTTTAACCAATATTGATATTTTGTTTCACTCATGTTCCATTTTGTTTCGTGTTTCATTCATGCCACTGTAAATTTCTGAAAATGTTGTTACGTTATTTTGCATTTCAGGTGACGATATATAAATACAAACATCCATAAAAGTGCAGTGCGAAACATAATAACTAACAAGAAAAAAAATGTTCAATTCGATAAAAACGACCTGAGACAAATATACATAAAAAAAAACAAAACAATGAAAAACAATAAAAAGCGGTCGCGAAATACAAAACTAAAATAATATTTTGCGGGCGCGAATCCCAACAAAATACATAACTGTAAAGAGCGACCGCGAATTAACCCAACAGAAACTGAAAACAACAACAAGCACAGCAAAGGACTGGAAGAAAAAGCCAAAGGGTCAAGCACAAGCACACGAGTTACATCCCATGCTAACCCAAGAACTACAGCAAACACAGTTGGTGTGAAGATAGTATGGTAGATAAGAAGATACATTTATTTAAGAAAACCAGAAGATATGTAAGTAAATCTAAGATATGAGAAAAAACACTGATCCTAAATAAATATTAAATGCAAATGCAGCCACATGATAGTAATAAAGGATAAGCAGCACTGTGGAATTTTCCCACAGATAAGAATTTTTGTAAATTAGAAGATAAGTATTTTTGTAAAACTATAAAAGCAAGAAAATCTTTGAAATAAAGAGACACATTTATTCTGACACTCTAAAGAGCCGGTCGTCTAAAAATGTTACGTAATTGGCGCAGACGGTAAACGTCTGACATAATCTTAAGATTGGTCAAACGGGTCGCTCGAATTTTCCGAAGAAAATCCACACATACAAAAAAAAAAAAATCAATTTTCAAAATAAAAATAAAGCGTTTCCGAGGCCTTAAAACAGTTTTTATAAAAAAAGAAGAAAATTCGAACATCACCATGGCAACTATTAACAGCTCCGAGCTCCTGAAGGAAGCTTCGAGAATAAGGCCATTCAACGGAAGTGATGGTTACGACCTATTCTCATTTGTAAGAGAAGTGAATGCCTATTCCGCCTCTTTAACGATAACCCATCGTTAAAGGAATTTGTTATTCAACGCTACGTACTAACGAAAATAAATGGAGACGCACTGAAGTCCGACCTTTAGGAAGCACACCGATGTGGGACGAGTAAAGGAGGAACTCATCCGGAACTGCGGGGTAAAGGAGAGCTACAGGAGTCTGTACCACCATGCAATCATTGTTAAGCACTACAATGTAAGTGAATATTTTGTAAAATTAAGGGATATTTTAGATAAAACTAATATTAAGTACGAATTTGATAGAGAGAAACCCATAGCCTTTTCACCGGAAGCCAACAAGGCATTTTTTCTAAAAACCATTTTCAACGGAATTAGTCCTCATTTGTCCTCCATAATTTTGAGTAGGGAAAACTAAAGGGAGCTTTTTATTGCTTAGAGGATACTGGGTTAATCCAGCAAAATAAAAATAAATATAGTAACTATGGGCAGCGTTATTACCCCTCACAAAATAATTACGATTCAAACAATAGGGTACATGCTAGTAATCCTCAGCCTTCTTTTCCAACGCAACAACGTTTTTGGGGAAATAATAGTAGAATGAATAATAATAATAACCCACAACAAGCATCACGAAATAGCTATTCACAACAGAGTAGGAATAGCAATAGAAGTCAAAGGCCTGTGCCCATGGAAGTAGACCATATGGATTACAATCAGAGCGAAAGTTTTCGGTCACTAGACCGGGGGAGGAGCTATCAATAGTAGAACTAACTATAGGTAGAAATAGATCGAAGTGTTTAATCGACACCGGTTCAACAACTTCAGTTTTAAATAGTAAAGTAGATTTAGGATTTAGGAAAAATAAATTAGAAAATCCCATTAAATTAAAAACAATGAGTGGTGAATTTATCATTACTGAAGAAGTGAAAACTCCCTTGCCTATGGAATTCAATGGTGAAAACTTCGTGCATTGGCATTTAAAACCATTTTTTAATAGAAAATTCGACTGCTTAATAGGGCAGAATATTTCGAGACCATTAAATGCAATAATTAATTTTGAAAAAAATTACATTTATATTAATGGCAATAAAATTCAATTTTTAAATCCATGTCCGTTTGTTAAGGAAGAAATTCATTCAATTGAACCGATTAAGAAAGACTTTTTAATCCTAGAAAGGCCTGATATGAATACTGTAGAAAGGAAAATGTTAAAGGAAATACTACGGAAAAATAATGACCTTACATTTAGAGAAATGAACAGCTAACCCATTCTCATGAAGTACAACATGAAATCGTTACAACAACTGAAAAGCCTGTATATTCAAAAATTTATAAATACCCTCAAATACACGAGGAGGAGATAACCAAACAAATTAAAGAAATGCTGGACCAGGGAATAATTAAAGAAAGCTGCTCCCCATACAATTCACCACTTTGGATTGTCCCAAAGAAAATGGATAATTCTGGTAAGAAGAAATGGAGAATAGTAATATATTACAGGGCTCTAAATGAAATAACTTCTTCTTCTCCTTCTTTACTGGCATAGACACCGCTTACGCGATTATAGCCGAGTCAACAACAGCGCGCCAGTTGTTTCTTCTCTTCGCTACGTGGCGCCAATTGGATATTCCAAGCGAGGCCAGGTCCTTCTCCACTTGGTCCTTCCACCGGAGTGGAGGTCTTCCTCTTCCTGGAGTGTTTTCATCCATCCGGTCAACATGACCTAGCCAGCGTAGCCGCTGTCTTTTAATTCGCTGAACTATGTCAATGTCGTTATATATCTCGTACAGCTCATCGTTCCATCGAATGCGATATTCGCCGTGGCCAACGCGCAAAGGACCATAAATCTTTCGCAGAACTTTTCTCTCGAAAACTCGCAACGTCGACTCAACGGTTGTTGTCATCGTCCAAGCCTCTGCACCATATAGCAGGACGGGAATTATGAGCGACTTATAGAGTTTGGTTTTTGTTCGCCGAGAGAGGACAATTGCCTACTCAGTCCGAAGTACCTGTTGGCAAGAGTAATCCTGCGTTGGATTTCCAGGCTGACATTGTTGGTGGTGTTTACGCTGGTTCCAAGATAGACGAAATTATCTACAACTTCAAAGTTATGACTGTCAACAGTGACGTGTGTGCCAAGTCGCGAGTGCGACGACTGTTTGTTTGATGACAGGAGATATTTCGTCTTGCCCTCGTTCACTGCCAGACCCATTTCTTTTGCTTCCTTGTCCAGTCTGGAGAAAGCAGAACTAACGGCGCGGGTGTTGAGACCGATGATATCAATATCATCGGCATACGCCAGCAGTTGTACACTCTTATAGAAGATGGTACCTTCTCTCTTGAGTTCTGCAGCTCGAACTATTTTCTCCAGCAGCAGATTGAAAAAGTCGTACGATAGGGAATCGCCTTGTCTGAAACCTCGTTTGGTATCGAACGGCTCGGAGAGGTCTTTCCCGATCCTGACGGAGCTTTTCGTGTTGCTCAACGTCAGTTTACACAGCCGTATTAGTTTTGCGGGGATACCAAATTCAGACATCGCGGCATAAATGCAGCTCCTTTTCGCTTTGAAAGCTTTGAAATCGACGAATAGGTGGTGAGTGTCGATTCTCCTTTCACGGGTCTTTTCCAAGATTTGGCGCATGGTGAATATCTGGTCGGTTGTTGATTTACCAGGTCTGAAGCCACACTGATAAGGTCCAATCAGTGTTCCCTCCATAATTTAAGTATGCTCTGGGCATCGGTGGCTAGATCACCTTTGGGGGTTCTACAGGAGTATGCTCCGGTCTTGAAACCTTCTGTAAGCCGCCGCATTTTTTCGTAGAATTTTCGAGCATTACCCCTGTCGGCTAGCATATCAAGCTGTTCGTACTCACGCATTTCGGCCTCTTTCTGTTTCTTTCTACAAATGCGTCTCGCTTCCCTCTTCAACTCTCGGTATCTATCCCATCCCGCACGTGTTGTGGTCGATCGTAACGTTGCGAGGTAGGCAGCCTGTTTTCCCTCCGCTGCGATACGGCACTCCTCGTCGTACCAGCTGTTCTTTTGCACTTTCCGAAAACCAATGGTCTCGGTTGCAGCTGTACGTAATGAGTTTAAAATTCCATCCCACAGTTCCCTTATACCGAGTTGTTGACGAGTGCTCTCAGAGAGCAGGAGTGCAAGCCGAGTAGAAAATCTTTCGGTTGTCTGTTGTGATTGCAGCTTCTCGACGTCGAACCTTCCTTGTGTTTGTTGGCGTGCGTTGTTTGCTGCACAGAGGCGGGTGCGAATTTTGGTTGCAACAATATAGTGGTCCCAGTCGATGTTAGGACCTCGGAGCGCACGCACATCTAAAACACTGGAGACGTGTCTTCCGTCTATCACAACATGATCGATCTGGTTGGTGGTTTTTCGATCCGGAGACAGCCAGGTAGCTTGATGTATCTTCTTATGCTGGAATCTAGTACTACAGATAACCATATTTCGGGCCCCGGCGAAGTCGATCAGCCTCAACCCATTTGGGGATGTTTCCTCGTGGAGGCTGAATTTACCGACCGTAGTGCCAAAGATACCTTCTTTGCCCACCCTGGCGTTGAAGTCGCCAAGCACGATTTTGACATCGTGGCGGGGGCATCTCTCATAAGTGCGCTTCAAGCACTCATAAAAAGCATCTTTGGTCACATCGTCCTTCTCTTCCGTCTGGGCGTGGGCGCACATCAGCGATATGTTGAAGAACCTCGCTTTGATGCGGATTGTGGCTAGACGTTCATTCTCCGGAGTGAATGATAGTACTCGGCGACGGAGTCTCTCTCCCACCACGAATCCAACACCAAACTTGCTCTCCTTTATATGGCCACTCCAGTATATGTCACAAGGACCTACTCGTTTCTGTCCTTGTCCCGTCCATCGCATTTCTTGGACGGCGGTGATGTCAGCCTTTATCTTTACGAGGACATCTACCAGCTGGGCAGCGGCACCTTCCCAATTAAGGGACCGGACATTCAAGGTGCATGCCCTCAAATCATAGTCCTTATTTCGTTTGCCATGGTCGTCATCAAAATGGGGGTCTCTCATCCGAGGCTGTTTGTGTTTTTCATTGGGGGTGTTTTTTTACGTGGTGGGTCCCAAACCCAGCGCACAACCCTATGCAGGGGATGTTTCGCCTTCTCACTTTAGCTCCCCCTGCGGGGAGGGGGATTGAGAATATTCCCGCGGTAAGGCATGCCTGTCGTAAAAGGCGACTAAAATCCAAATGCACTATGTCCGACATTCACGTGTCTGGTTTAATTGAATGTCGGCATGGTCATGAGGTGTCAGAAAAGTGCTATATTGAAATGATTATCATATTCTTTGAATGGGTTTGCGATTATATAACAAACACAAAAATGAAATGACGAACAACATTTCATACAGCCGGGTCCTTAGGAATTCCTAGGAGTTCTTAGGGTCCCCGACTGGCAGTAGATCACAGGTAACACTGTGGTCTACAGGTCATACCAAAGACTAAAACATGGTACCACGGGGAGCAGTTTGCCCTTGGAGTTCGCTCCAATCTGCTCATTGGGTTCGGCCCTTTGGGGAGATTCGTGGTGGCTGTGGTTTAAACCTAAATGCAGGAAGGGCTTTTGTCCAATGTGGAGTCGCACTGCGGCCGGGTGCCGGACCCAAAGTACGGTAGAGGTTTAGGTAGGCCTCGTACCCGACCAAGGTGGCTAGGGTGTTTCCTTTGGTTTTCACCCGAACCGATTGGAACCAAAGTATAAGTGTGTTGCGGCACTTTGCTCTGGTGTCCCAAGGTATAGTGTTGTGCATGTACTTATGCTTTGGGGCGTTGATCGGCGCATTATACTGATCTACGTGTTTCTAGCAATAGAAAACACCGTGGATTTGAGCCTACAAGTGGCAGATACTCACGTAAAAACACATTGACAGTTTTCACTTTAGCTCGCCTTCAAACGGATGTTCTTAGGCTACCCAGAGGATACTTGGTCAAAGACCGGAAGTCGTGAGCTGCTTGAGTCATATGTAAAAGAATCGTTTCTGGCCACTCCCAAGTGAATGGCGATCAGAGAACTTTCCTCACTTGCGTGAACTTCTACACATGACTCCATCCTCCTGAAATAACTATATCTGATAAATTCCCAATTCCAAATACAGATAGCATATCTGGAAAATTAGGTTAAGCAACGTATTTTACGACAATTGATCTAGCCAAAGGTTTCCATCAAAGTCTTATAAAAGAATGTGATAGGAAAAAAACTGCATTTTCTACACCGTTAGGACATTATGAATTCATAAGAATGCCATTTGGTCTAAAGAACGGCCCAGCCACTTTCCAAAGATTAATGAACTTTGTCTTAAGAGAATACATTAATAAAATATGCGTTGTTTATTTAGATGACATTCTCATATTTAGTTCTTTTCTTCAAGAACACAAGGAAAGTATAGAAAAAGTTTTTAAAAATTAAGAGAACACTGTTTAAAAATTCAAATCGATAAGTGCAATTTTTTTGCTAAGACTACTGAATATCTTGGTCACATTTTAACTACAGAAGGATTTAAACTGAATCCTAATAAAATAGAAGCAATTCAAAAATTAAAGCTTCCTGAAACAGTGAAGCAAATTAAATCTTTCTTAGGAGCAACAGGATAAATGATTTTTTAAGAGCTTGATAACTTTTTTAAAAAAAAAAACGCATAAAATTTGCAAAATCTCATCGGTTCTTTATTTGAAACGTTAGATTGGTTCATGACATTTACTTTTTGAAGATAATTTCTTTTAAATGTTGACCGCGGCTGCGTCTTAGGTGGTCCATTCGGAAAGTCCAATTTTGGGCAACTTTTTCGAGCATTTCGGCCGGAATAGCCCGAATTTCTTCGGAAATGTTGTTTTCCAAAGCTGGAATAGTTGCTGGCTTATTTCTGTAGACTTTAGACTTGACGTAGCCCCACAAAAAATAGTCTAAAGGCGTTAAATCGCATGATCTTGGTGGCCAACTTACGGGTCCATTTCTTGAGATGAATTGTTGTCCGAAGTTTTCCCTCAAAATGGCCATAGAATCGCGAGCTGTGTGGCATGTAGCGCCATCTTGTTGAAACCACATGTCAACCAAGTTCAGTTCTTCCATTTTTGGCAACAAAAAGTTTGTTAGCATCGAACGATAGCGATCGCCATTCACCGTAACGTTGCGTCCAACAGCATCTTTGAAAAAATACGGTCCAATGATTCCACCAGCGTACAAACCACACCAAACAGTGCATTTTTCGGGATGCATGGGCAGTTCTTGAACGGCTTCTGGTTGCTCTTCACCCCAAATGCGGCAATTTTGCTTATTTACGTAGCCATTCAACCAGAAATGAGCCTCATCGCTGAACAAAATTTGTCGCGAAACACATTTCGAACCGAACACTGATTTTGGTAATAAAATTCAATGATTTGCAAGCGTTGCTCGTTAGTAAGTCTATTCATGATGAAATGTCAAAGCATACTGAGCATCTTTCTCTTTGACACCATGTCTGAAATCCCACGTGATCTGTCAAATACTAATGCATGAAAATCCTAACCTCAAAAAAATCACCCGTTATTATAGGAAATTCATTAAAGATTACGCTAAAATTGCTATTGGCATGGCAAAATTTCTTAAAAAGGTAGTTCGTATTAATATTAAAGATCAACAATTTTAAGCCGCTTTTTATACGCTAAAAAGACTTTTAGTTAACGATCCAGTATTAAAATATCCCAATTTCGAAAAGAAATTTAAAGTTGCAACTGATGCTAGCAATTTTGCAATTGGTGCCGTATTAATGCAAGATGGCCATCCCATTTGCTATGCTAGCAGGACACTTAATGAACACGAGAAGAAATATAGCACAACAGAAAAGGAACTCTTAGCCATCGTTTGTCAGATGAAACAGAGACATATCGGTACATTTCAAAGTACCACAAATATGAAAGTGGGCATGCTAGCATAAATGAAAATTATAATGGTTTAAAACACCTTATATATATTAAAAAACTAAAAGAGTTAATGAAATTAATGATATTGTTCATGTTGATACTTTTACATTCCTAAAGCAAACTTTCATGACAACTATAGATAAATTCTCAAAATTTGCAATGGCATTGCCTTTGGAAAACAGAAATAGTTTGACTCTTGTTGAAAAACTTAGGCAATATGTTTCTATTAAAAGCTTAGTACGCAGCTCTCAAGAAACGTAAAAACTTCATATAAAAAAACGCTTAAGAAACGGTCCAGAAACGTTCCTGCGATAAAGTTACGTGTGCTAGTACGCAGCTCTCAAGAAATCTAGTACTAATTTTTAATACTTTTTTTCAATAAAATGTGAATATGGCAAACCTGGTTTTGCGAAGAAACATCAAATCAACAATTGTTTCTTGAGGGAAATTCGAAGTAATCGTCAAATTCATCCTAAATTAGTTGAAATCATTATTATAAAGTATATTCCATTTTGAAATGTTGTATAAAACCAACCAATCATCAACAACATTCCTTAAATCTCAATGAAAATACATACATACGCACAAAGTTTGTTTACTTTGTTTATTCTCTCTTGCTCTTCTAATGTGGATCATTCACAATGCGTAACCAGCTGTCAAACTTACTTCAGAAATAATGTATTTTTTTTCTTGAGCAATTACTTGAGAGCTGCGTACCAACCTAAAGGAAAGCCAAGAAAAATTATAGCTGATAATGAATTTAATAACGTTAATGTTAAGAATTTTTTTAACATAGAAAATTTTACCAAGCCAAATAGTCATACAGGGAATTCGGATTTAGAACGTTTTCATAATACTATTAGCGAACAACTTAGAGTTGCTGATTAAGAATATAGGACTCTCTCATCTTGGACTGAATTTTATAACAAATCGATTCATTCGGTAACTAAGGAAAGATCAATTTACATAGAAAATGGGAGAGTAAATAAAGAAATAATATTCAAAAAATTAAAAGAAACAAAAGAAAACAATATTAAAAAACTTAATTAAAAAAGAGAAAATCTTGTAATAAATAAAGAAGAAGCATTTGTTAAGAATTATGTGGCAGTACGTCATAAGAACGCACCACGATATAGGAAGCTTAAACTAGATAATGTACATATAACCAATATTAAAAGAGAAAATAAATTTGCAGATCAACTGGACACTAACTATTTTTGATACTAATGACAATGGCTCCAACAACAATGCCCATTTTAACCATCCAACCGATTCATGAAAACAGCGGATATGTGGAAATTAGTACATCCAAAACGGAAATTGTAGTTTCATCAGAATTTATAATACACGCCATAGACCCTTATGAAATTTTATATTTAATTAACAACATGACTTTTAATACAAATCTCTTGAGGCCATTACATCGCGATTTACTTAGGAATGAACTCTTAATCCTTAAAACAAAAGTCAAAACCTTAATACCTAAATCTAGTGGGAATAGGCATAAAAGCGGATTATATTTATTTGGAACAATGGATGACATAGATAGAAAGGATATTGAGGATCACTTAAAGGTGATTGATCAAAATATGCACAATTCTATTACAACCTTAAAGCAACAAATTAAAATAAATACATATTTTGAAAAAACATTTAAATATTTAAAAACAACAATAGAACAAGACAGGGAAAAAATACTAGATTATGAAAGAGGAAATGATAAAATTCTAAAGGATGCTGCATTAAACAACATGTTTAACGAGCAAATCTTAAGAATACATGTCCTTAAAGAAAAAAATTGATCATATTCAAGATAGCATTGCAGCCGCCAAACATGGATTATTACATCCAGGAATTTTGACAAGTGAAGAAGTTGATATATACGAAATAGACCTATTTAAGTTGCAACATTTAAAAATGTGTGCAATTCAGTATGCAGAAAAACTGCTCCTTTTAATAAAAGGTACCACGAAATTTTAGCACAGTTCAATTAAAAGTTATTCAGCCCATTTCAAATGAACAAATGAGAGAAATTACTTCCGTTTCAGAAACAGATTTTAATTACAATAATAAAACTTATACATATGAAAAAGACAAAACACTTAATGAATTAAAAACTTCAAAACATTGTGTTTTTACAAAAACATGTCTATTAATTAAGAACGAAATAGCAGAAATAATTGAAATTGACGATGAAACATTAATATTAAAAAATTTGAAAAATACTAAGCTAGTACAAGATTGTGATCACAGGAAAGTAATACTGGAAGGAAATTATTTAATACACTACCAAAATTGTACACTAGAAATTAACAATCAAATTTTCTCTAATAAGATAAAAATATTCCAACAAAGATTTTACTTTCTTGTAAATGAAGAAACTAATTTTACAAATAAAATTTCATTTGAAGAAATGAGACTGGAACATTTAAAGAACATAGAAAAAATAGAAGAACTTAAGTACCATAAGAAAATTAATTATTCAATTTCATTTGTAATTTTTATTATTATTTTACTAATAAGCCTTCTCTTGTATATGTTAAGAAAACAAATGCGAATAGAAATTGTAAACAAACCTCAGGAGAGTTTTGTATCTAAGGGGGGAGGAGTTACATCCCATGCTAAAAGAGGACATACACGGGCACACTTGTGCGTTCGATCTGTGTGAATTCGTTTGCCCATACACGACACACAAATCCATTTTGCGTTCGTTCTTCACCCAGTTAACATATGCGACAGGCAAGCGGAACATTTCTTCGAATTTATTTCTAATGTAGCACTTTTATCTATTTCTTTGTATTTCGTTAATAAGTTATTCCAACTTTTATTTTTCTCAATTTTATTTTTACGATTATTTTAATTGGCGGGCAAAGTTGGAATTGGCCAAAGTTTATTATCTTTGTCATAAAATTATCGTCTATTTAAACTAAAAAAAACTAGGAAAAGTCAAGTTTGAACATATTTTTAAACAAAATAATGTAAATTTTTTTTGGAATTCTCTTAGTTTAACTAGAAGATAAGTTATTAAAAAACATGAATTTTTTTGTTCCTGATAAATGCATATGCGAGATGCATCGGGTAATTGCTTCCTAAAGGCGGAATATCAAAGATTTCTTATTCAAAAAAATTGTGAAAGATGTTCAAATATATTACTATAAAGCCTACAAATTTCGCTTGAATCAATTATTTTTTTCCCTCCCAAAAAAATCCTCAAAAAATCGATTTTTTAAAGCTTCTAAAGCAGTCTCTCCCCTTAACACTTGCAATTGTCCGCGATCTTCACTGCTCGACGACCCGAGAGAAATGAGATTTTGTGTGCTCACAACGCCATACACGATAAACATGTTCGCGCACCGATCGTAAAAAATCAAACATTTTCGCGAACATGGATCGGTACGCGAACAAGCCCATACACGAGGAAACCGCATGTTTACACATACCGATCGAACGCACATGTGTGGCTGTGTATGGCCGCTATAACCCAAGAACAACAGCAAACACAGAAAATCTTTGAAATAAAAAGACACATTTATTTTGACACTCTGAAGAGCCGGTCGTCTAAAATTGTTTCGTAGTTGACGCACGTACAAATATCTACATACATACACTCATAGTCCCCAAAACCCCTGGCGGAAATCAAAGTGAGTTGTATCGATCCTTTTTAATATTTATTCGCTTTATGTATGTTCCAAAAGCACAAAATTAAATTTGTGTTTCTAACCAAAATTCCGTTGGTATACTAAAAAAAAAAGAAAAACCTATCATCAAACTGTTTTAGTTCGGTTTATTTTCCGGTAAAACCCGAAATACTGCTAACAAACAGTTTGGTAATATATATGTATAACAAATTATTGGTGCCGATAAATGCTTAGAGTTGTGTTAACACGTTCGCGGACGCAAAAAATTTTAGGGAGCTGCAAAAATATACAGGCAATTATTTTTGAAACTAGTTGTAATATCCGAAATCTAATTAGACATATATTATAAGAGTAGTCAGAACATCGTATTTTAACCGTTATATAACAATGAATGCTATACTATCCACGACGATATAGTTAATACTTTTCAACCAGAATGACGTGAATAATTTGTAAATACACTGAGAAAAGATAAAATAATATGAAAGTATCTAATGAACCAATTGGTCATTATTTTGAAATGTGTATTAATTACAAAAACTTAAGATTGTATAAAATTAAATGAATAAAAATTGGCTTTAAAATTTGAATGCTATAGCATTCACGTCATTTTGCATCAGTATGAAAATGAATGCTATAGCATTCACGTCCGCGAACGTGTTAAAACACATAATATATATCTCAACAACAACAAAAAACGTTGAAGTATTAACTTGTAATATTTTCCGGCACGGTACGAGATAATCATCATAAGCGAGCAATACAATAGAAGCGGCGAGCCTAGAATAGAAGCGGCTATCAACGAAGCTGGAGGACTGTCTCCTAGACAGCACGGCTTCAGACCCGGCAGATCAACCATAGGAGCTATAAAATGCGTCATGGAAAGCGTAGAAGCCGCACAGCGCAGATGGCATAAATATAAAAGAATAGTGCTGCTGGCGACTCTAGATGTCCGAAACGCCTTCAACAGCGCTAGATGGGTAGATATGATCGACGCCCTCGAGAAAAGCTTCAAGATACCCGACTACCTCAGAGCGGTGGTGCGTAGCTATCTCAGTAACAGGAAACTGCTGTACAATACTAAAGAGAGATCACGACAAATAGCAGTCACGTCAGGGGCAGCACAAGGATCCATTCTAGGCCCAGACCTGTGGAACATTAGTTATGACGAAATATTAAAACTAGAAATGCCAGATGAATCGTATCTAATTGGCTACGCGGACACATTGCAGCAGTAATTACAGCTAGGGATACGGAAGAAGCAAGAAGAAAGCTGAACCAGGTCATGATACGGACGCAAGCATGGCTCGACACACACAGCCTTCAGCTCGCCACGGAGAAAACTGAACTACTGCTGCTAACAAACAAGCACATACCTCTGGAGATAAACATGCAGACGACTACGGATATCCTTAGGACAAAAAAACTACCTAGGCGTAAGACTGGACCCCAGACTAACCTTCTGGGTACAAATCCAGCACGCCGCAGGTAAGGCAGCGAAGATCACGTCTCAACTGAGCCGATTAATGGCTAACATAGGAGGACCCTGCCAAGGAAAGAGAAAGCTGCTAATGTCCACGACGATCAGCGTCTTATTATACGGAGCCGAAATCTGGGCAGACGCCCTTAAAAAAGAAAACCGGCGTAAGGCAGTGGCCAGAGTGTACCGCACCGCAGCCCTCAGAGTTGCATCAGCCTACAGAACAGTATCAGGCGACGCGATATTAGTTATAAGCGGCAATGCTCCAATTGACCTACTAGCAGATGAAAGGAAAAAACTGTGGGAGCTAAAGAAATCACCCGGCAATAACAAGAGCGCAATTCAACAAATATGGAAAGATACGATAACATCATGGCAACAAAGATGGGAGAATGGAAGCCGCGGCAGATGGACGGCCAGGCTGATAAAAGATCTAGATTTATGGACAAGTCGTAAATTCGGAGAAGTAGACTTCTACACAACCCAGCTGTTATCCGGCCACGGATACTTCAAAAAGTACCTCTACAGAATGGGAAAAGTCGAAGAGCCGTCATGCCTATACAACGACGCGACAGAAGATGACGCTGAATACACATTCTTTGCATGTCAGAGCTGGCAAGGAGAACGCACCGCAGTAGAAGACCTGGTCGGGCCAATACACTGACAATTTAATCAGCGTCATGTTGGAGAGCGAAACAAACTAGAGAATTATCCAGAAATACGCAGCAATCTTGCTACGCATCAAAAAGCGGGACCTGGACGCAGGTGCGCAGATGTAAATCTCTCAATGAGAAAAATGGAACGCCACCCTGAAGTAATGCAAACGCGGTCCCAGGGTGGGCGACGGTTCCTTAGAGGGGGGGTTTTTAGTGACCTACAAGTGGCACATACCGCTGCTGTGACGATAGCACCGATGATGCGGAAGGCATTTTCCACCCCCTCACCCGCAAAAAAACAAAAAAAAAAAAAAAATTTCCGGCAATACTCCTTATGCTCAATAAAGAGAGTTAAAACAAAAAAGCGAAGGCAAATCGAAAATATAACTAGAAAAGAGAACAAAATAAATTAACCGCACTTAAATTTGCATACATACATATGTATATACAAACCTATATAAGTGCATAAGCATAACTCCATAAAACAATTGCAAAAAGAAATATTTGAAAATATAAAAACAAAAACAAAATATACTTGTATATAACCTACACAGATATACATATATATGTATGTATATATCTATATTGCATATTAGACGGCGGGTCTAATACATAAGAGCACAACGAAAAAAAAACAAAAAAAAAACTTTTTCAATTCCATTTTAAATCTCGCTCTCACTTTTTCAAAAAAATATAATAACATTTATATACAAACATACAGCAAAGTATCTGCCTGTGACACATATTAGTACAAACAAATATTCAAAGTCCATATTGGCAACTATCCGGCAATACCTCTTGTTCTTTGGCAAACAAAAACAAGCCGGATTGCATATAAAAAGCGAATTGATCTCTCTAACGAGCTCTCAATTGCTTAAGAACATAACTCAAAAAATCATACAAACAATTTGTGCATGCTTATGTAAAAAGCGAAGGGATCTTTTCAACGAGCTCTCAATTGCACAAAATATAAGTACATATGTACGTACATATTCATATACAAGTCCGAGTATTAGGGTGTACCTAAATACAAAATATTCGGACATCAAATTAAATCATCACTAACAATTCAAAATAAAATATAAATAAAAAACGATATTAAAATATTAAAATCATAATACACCTGCAGGAGCTACACGCTCAAAGCAGGCTATTAAATTCATTTCAGAAAGTGAAAATTTAACAAGATACTGCCTAGATTTGCCGCTTCGCCGATTCATGAAAACTCTGAGTCGTTATTAGAAATCAAAATTTAAAATCTTGAAAACTTTTGGACTCGCCTCCAAGTAGCTCATGACGCCATTCTAGATCCTAACGATTCAGATACACACAATTTCAAATCAGCGGCTTACGATATTTACGAAAACTGCTTAGACCAATATGAAGAAACAAAAACTATGATCTCCGATCAATTAAAGCTGCCACAAGAAGACAGTCAGAAGGCAAGTTCTAGCATCCACCTCGAGGTGTCACCATGTGACACAGAAACATTCTATGGAGGTTATGAAGAATGGCCGTCCTTCCGGGACATGTTTACAGCCGTTTACATCAACCATCCAGAACTATCAAAAGCGCAGAAATTGTATCACCTAAAATACAAAACCAAAGGTCAAGTAGGCGTAATAGTCAAACAGTTCGCTCTCAATGACGAAAATTTCAATTTTGCTTGGGAAGCTCTTAAAGCACGTTACGAAAACGAGAGAATATTGCTCGATAAGCAAGAAACGACACTATTAAACTTGCCTAAAATCAAGAAAGGAACAAGTGTAGAATTCATTAAACTAGAATCCACTGTTTCAAATTGTTTGTCGATTCTATCGACACTAAATATTCCCGCAGACAGCTGGGACCCAATTCTGGTAAACATTTGCACCACCGCATTACCAAAAAAGTCGTTACTTGTATGGGAGCAATCTCTCTCATTAGGAAAAAAGTGCTCAACGTGGCAACAAATGAAAGATTTTCTCACCACCCAATATGAAATTGCGGAAAGGTTAGAAGAAAAAATTATCAAAACTAAGAACAAACACGACCAAAATGGAAGCTTAAATAGACCCCAAGTTAGTAACAAAAACAATTCAAACAAAAACTTTTACAAAACGCAATCGTTCACATCCGAACGGAAAAAACAAACGTCATTCGAACTATCTAAAAGAGGGCATAGGCTTATATCTTGTGAGAAGTTTAAAAAACTAAACATTAACGAAAGGAACAACTTTGTCAGATCAAAAAGACTCTGTACAAACTGCTTGTCCCATACACATAATCTTAAAAATTGCAAAAGCAAATTTAACTGCTTACAGTGTCATAAAAGACATCATACAATGCTTCATTACAGTACATATTCCATCTCACCTCAAAGGAGCGCATATAAAAAAACCACGGGATTAATTACAAAAGCAAATCCCGAAAACCAAAATTCTAAAAATAGCCAAGAGACACCATGTTGTTCAAAGGCACAAAATGTTCAAACGCTTCACAGCGAAGCACAAAGTGGACTAGTTACAGAACCAGTTACCACCATACCAACTCAAGTTGAGGACAAATACCTTAATTCACAATTAACAACAAATAAAACTATAAAAGATCGCTATTGTTAACACTTCTCTAAAGCCACAACTACTCGATCAAATAATGGCCGGAACAATTTTCCATATTCCACAATTTTCTAATAGCCCATATAAAAGTAGAAAAAACAAGGTCAGATTCCCTCTGACAACCTCATACAAAAAAATATATGTTCGTAACTTTTCGGCCCCGCACGATGGCTTTAGCCAATAAAGAAAAATCGAAAAATTCTGAACAAATCCTAGAGCGGTGGCGGGTTACTAAACGCCATATTAGAACTAAAACATAAATATAACAAAATTACCACCTAGAGCGGTGGCGGGCTACTAAACGCCAAATTAGAACTAAAACATAAATATAACAAAATTACCTCCAAAAGTCGAAAAATCGACACATTTTATACAATATTGCCCCATAGAGGCAAAAATTTTCAAATATAAAAAAATAAAAAAAGAAATTAAGGGATCACAATACTCCCAATGTGATACATTAACGCACCTATGCTTACAAAGCTAAGGTCGCTTTTATCGCATCTATCCAAGCGCTTCACATATGGGTGGATTATGGGAATCAGCTGTACAAAGCTTCAAATTGATTATAAAGAATTCTCTATTTCACGAGGCGAGCCGATCTCCATTTACGGCCACTCTCTCCCAAGATCCCTCTATTGTCACAGCCCTAACTCCAGGGCTAAGGAGTACCCATTCTGGTCATATCTGAGCCAGGCGTGGAGCTACTATCCTTCATTAGCCGATAATAAATTAAATGCAAACAATTGCAGTTCGTACAGAAAAGGCGAATAATAAATAATCCACTTAATAAAGGGATAAAAGAAAAAATCGCAAATACAAAAAGTTATCAGTAAAATCAAATAAACCCGCAAAATAAAGGTGCTTCTCTTAAGCACCTACCCGCATATTAAAATGCACATTCAAATACATGTGGTGTGTTTCAAACCAAATTCCGTTTTCTACACACACATATAAATATATTACAACTCCAACAAGAAATACTTCTGCTGTCGGAACGTATTTCGCGCTTCGGCTACTCCACCAGTAGTACGTCGAAATACATACTTATTCGTATAATACTAGGCAAAATATTCGCCTAGGGGGCCCAGGATGTTTAAATGAGTTAAGCATCAACCCTCTCTACCCGGTAAAACTGGTGCATCCTAATAAAACAGCGCAATGCACCACAGGATGCTACTGCAACGCAACACCAATAACTCACCACACCTATACTAACCCAACCAACAAAAGGAATGGACAAGGGGGAAGCTCACGCATTCGTTTTACATAATTCGTCACCTGCAGTTCGCCCATCAACACATCAACAATTCGTCACACACTATCCGCATAGCAACATTCGTTCGACACTTTCGCCAGACAATCATCGCAAATCAACTTTCGCTGAGACACTACGCCGCTACTCTACCGGGATAAATCTTTTCGACCTCCATAAAGGGGTTTTATTTTCATTAAAGCAGTGGTGTGTGCTCCACAATATTATATATTCAAGATACATTTAAACAGATGTAATTAAAAGAAATGTAGTAGATCAACTTTTTTGTGAAAAAGTATTTGTAACGGAAAACATTAATGAAAACTTTCAAGAATATTTTTGAAACAAAAGTTTATTGGATATTTATTGCTCTTCCTCACCACCTCTGAGGTTGTAATATAGGCGCGCTACCGATCTTTTTTGGGTATACACGGTTTTAAATCTATCTACTTATTATAAAAAATATGACTAGACAAAAATAAATATATAAAGTCAGGTACAATTCATGAATATTAATTACATTAAAAATATAACGTTGACAATATATGTCAAAACAATCAACTGGAAACTATTTAAATAAAAACCAAAATAAATATAAAAAAATCAGGTACAATTCCATTGTAAACATTAACAATACAAGTCATAACAATCGGCTTGTGTTAATTTTAACAAAAACAAAAATTAATATAAACAAGTAAGGAAGGGCTAAGTTCGGGTGTCACCGAACATTTTATACTCTCGCATGATAAAGTGATAATCGAGATTTCATTATCTGTCATTTACATATTTTTTTATTTTGCTGTAAAATTAATTAGATTAGTAGTTCCTGAGATATGGTTTTTGGTCCATAAGTGGGCGACGCCACGCCCATTTTCAATTTTTAAAAAAAGCCTGGGCGCAGCTTCCTTTTGCCATTTCTTCCGTAAAATTTAGTGTTTCTGACGTTTTTTGTTAGTCGGTTAACGCACTTTTAGTGATTTTCAACATAACCTTTGTATGGGAGGTGGGCGTGGTTATTATCCGATTTCTTCCATTTTTGAACTGTATATGGAAATACCTGAAGGAAACGACTCTATAGAGTTTGGTTTAAATAGCTAAAGTAGATTCCGATATATGTACAAAAAACCTAGTAGGGGGCGGGACCACGCCCTTTTTTCCAAAAAAATTACGTCCAAATATGCCCCTCCCTAATGCGATCCTTTGTGCCAAATTTCACTTTAATATCTTTATTTATGGCTTAGTTATGACACTTTATAGGTTTTCGGTTTTCGCCATTTTGTGGGCGTGACAGTGGGTCGATTTTGCCGACCTTCGAACTTAACCTTCTTATGGAGCCAAGAAATTCGTGTATCAAGTTTCATCATGATATTTAAATTTTTACTCAAGTTACAGCTTGCACGGACGGACGGACGGACAGACAGACATCCGGATTTCAACTCTACTCGTCACCCTGATCAGTTTGGTATATATAACCCTATATCTGACTTTTTTAGTTTTAGGACTTACAAACAACCGTTATGTGAACAAAACTATAATACTCTCCTTAGCAACTTTGTTGCGGGAGTATAAAAATCAGGTACAATTCAGGAACAACAACAATAATATTCAAAACAATCGACTAAGTAATAAATAATATTTACAAAATATTCTAAATCACCCACAGCGAAATACTTATTAAGATATTGATAATAAGCGTACAAACCTAATCGCTAAAATTCTCGTTTCAAAATCACAGATCAAGGTAACTATGGAAATGCGGCCCTCGACAGATAAACTTTTTGACAAATATAAAATAATTCAGACTGACAGACACATATACATATAAATTCCGACTCATATAGACAGACAAATGGACGTGATTACTATTTATGTGTAACACACAAGAACTTTACGTTTTTGAAATCACTTTGTTTTA
The DNA here is from genome assembly GCF_023373825.1 of Bactrocera dorsalis. NCBI lineage: Eukaryota > Metazoa > Arthropoda > Insecta > Diptera > Tephritidae > Bactrocera > Bactrocera dorsalis. Next base: position 45,159,655 of record NC_064305.1, read on the forward strand.
CTTTTTTATTAAAAGCGTTTACTATTACAATTTTCACAACAATAGTACGGTTCAACGTTAACAATTTTTTCAAATAATATTTGGGAAAACCCGATCCTATGGTAAGTAGAATCAAAATGTTGTGTATAAATATCTTCGAGTTTTGATAGAAAATTTACGACACGATTTTAAAACTTCACTTTTTTATAAAATCACGATTTAGGACGACCCTATTCACTTCTTGTTCACATATTTGCACTAACTTTACATATTTATTTATTTACGATAATAATATGTACATATTTATATACATACGATAATATTATGTACATAATTATATTATTTTTATACATAAAACTCACCTGGACATTTCCCCTTCTGATGGGAACGGATACAGCGGCACCCCCAAACTGCAACCAGCAACACACTTTCTGCAAGGCATCCTATACAAAATCAAACAACAAATATTAACAAATTAAATTAATTAATGTTACTATACTTACTTACTTGAATATCTCTTTGAATGATGATTTAATTTTTACTAAAAGCAAACTTAAAATAACTATTTAAATATGTCTGTCCGCTACGAGTTGTCCGTCCGTGTACGCCTCCTACATTCGGCCGTCCTGAACTATCGTTTCGCCCGAACGAAGGGTTCCACGGTTTCATATATTCGACCACCGTCATAGTTCTACTCGGTCCCTCAACGTCACCCAATTTTTCCACAGTGTATCTTCCATGTGGAAGTCGTTCATTCAATGAATACGGCCCCAAAAATTTTGCTTTAATTTTAAGCCCTGAACCATACTGCGTCCTTTTTATCGCCACTAAATCATTAACATTGTATTCTTTTTCTGACTTCCGTTTTGAGTTAAAATTTAGTGTTTCTGACGTTTTTTGTTAGTCGGTTAACGCACTTTTAGTGATTTTCAACATAACCTTTGTATGGGAGGTGGGCGTGGTTATTATCCGATTTCTTCCATTTTTGAACTGTATATGGAAATACCTGAAGGAAACGACTCTATAGAGTTTGGTTGAAATAGCTAAAGTAGATTCCGATATATGTACAAAAAACCTAGTAGGGGGCGGGACCACGCCCTTTTTTCCAAAAAAATTACGTCCAAATATGCCCCTCCCTAATGCGATCCTTTGTGCCAAATTTCACTTTAATATCTTTATTTATGGCTTAGTTATGACACTTTATAGGTTTTCGGTTTTCGCCATTTTGTGGGCGTGACAGTGGGCCGATTTTGCCGACCTTCGAACTTAACCTTCTTATGGAGCCAAGAAATTCGTGTATCAAGTTTCATCATGATATTTAAATTTTTACTCAAGTTACAGCTTGCACGGACGGACGGACGGACAGACAGACATCCGGATTTCAACTCTACTCGTCACCCTGATCAGTTTGGTATATATAACCCTATATCTGACTTTTTTAGTTTTAGGACTTACAAACAACCGTTATGTGAACAAAACTATAATACTCTCCTTAGCAACTTTGTTGCGAGAGTATAAAAATCAGGTACAATTCAGGAACAACAACAATAATATTCAAAACAATCGACTAAGTAATAAATAATATTTACAAAATATTCTAAATCACCCACAGCGAAATACTTATTAAGATATTGATAATAAGCGTACAAACCTAATCGCTAAAGTTCTCGTTTCAAAATCACAGATCAAGGTAACTATGGAAATGCGGCCCTCGACAGATAAACTTTTTGACAAATATAAAATAATTCAGACTGACAGACATATATACATATAAATTCCGACTCATATAGACAGACAAATGGACGTGATTACTATTTATGTGTAACACACAAGAACTTTACGTTTTTGAAATCACTTTGTTTTACTTTTTTATTAAAAGCGTTTACTATTACAATTTTCACAACAATAGTACGGTTCAACGTTAACAATTTTTTCAAATAATATTTGGGAAAACCCGATCCTATGGTAAGTAGAATCAAAATGTTGTGTATAAATATCTTCGAGTTTTGATAGAAAATTTATAAATTCAAGGGGTGGTTTTACTATTTGGCAATTACTATATTGCTTTTCTGAAGTGAAGAAAAAATCTTCTTCAGTAATTTAAAATATTTATAGTACAAATAACCGCAAAAATACACAAAAGCATTTTTATGTATGTAGAAAGCTGCTTTCATCTACGTCCACATTTACCTCGATTTGTATATTTTGAAATGAGGTAGAATTGGGAGGTCTTGGTAAACTTTGAAAAGTTTGCCAAGAGGTATTTTGAACCAAAGTGTCGTTGCAGGCGCTTTTGAGGGATCTATTAGAAAATGACTCACACTGGTCAACTGGCAAGAGTTCGCAGTTCCCTTTATCTACACAACGAATATATCCTATGCCCCAGCCTTGTCTGAAAAGATATGAGAAACGCTGCGGAGTTATTCTCACATCAAAAAAGGTTCTTTAAAATTCCCTGCAGCTTCAAAGACATTACTATTAAAAATATTGAATAATTTATCAAACAAAAGGACAAACTCGGCTGTGTTAATAAAAGATGGAGACTTAGAAGTATTCAGTTTCCCGGAGCTATAAATGGCGAACGTAGCACTTGCAACAGAATGACTAAAAACTTGAGAAGCTAATTGCACGCTCATTTTTTGAAAGAATTTAGGGGCTATGTGTGCCGAAGTCAATTTATGAGTGCAACTAATGTCGTTTGGGGTATCATTTTCATATATATGAACGATATCCGACCATTCAACTGGACACCCATTTACAACGACCTTATTTTTTTATTTTCTAAGCAGTTTCGTGTACTTTTTAAAAGGTGAGGAGAATCAAAGAAGTAAAAGACTTCCGAGTCATTCACTTCGAAATAGGGCCTTTCTTTACATACTCCTAATAACCTAGCAAAATTAACAAAATTTTACCCTTGGTCGCTAACTATTTGGCAAGGACGCAATCCAATACCCTGGAGTTGACCTATGGCTTCGAATATATATTTTTTCATAATATCTCCTTTGCAAGCTTTGTGCACAAAAAAATATGCTAAAAGGTGGGTCCAAGTTTCTCCACCAATACCTTGGACGAAAAGTGTTAAAACACTAGAAGCTACTCGAGAGGTACGATTTTCATCACCGTAATCCTCCAACCCAATAATCCAGCCTCTCTCATACTGAAGGTGAATTTTCAGAGACATTTCGTCACAGCATATCGAAACATATCTCTGTGCGTCAGTGAAACCACGGCTTCTCAACTCCAGGGCTTTAATGCTGCTAAAATTGCAGCCAGGGTTAAGTGGCGAACCCTTAACAAATTGTTCTAGCTAATGTTTTTAATTCCCTATCAAATATATACCTTCGAAGTACGGGGTGCATTTTTTAAACAATTTCTCACACATATCGCAAGATGTGGAGGAAATTTGCCGCATAGCTCTGAAATTTGTCTATTTTCTTCCTGCCCTACTATAGATAGAAATAATTTTTATTATTTTCTAAAATTTATATTTTATTCTCTAAAGCTCTCACCTTATTGCGTAAAAATTCTATTTCCTGCGATTTTTTGTCTAACTCCTCCCAATACACTCTTTTTCTAGATGTCCCTTCTGTTAAATATTCTTCTATTTGCGTTTGCCTACTATTTGCCGAAGTGCTAACTATTTGAGAGTTACCTAAAGAGGAAGAATATGTATGATCTTCATGATATAGGGGTTGAAGGGATTTACCCAAAGACAGTTCTAATTTGAGAAGAGCTAAGATGCATCGGGTTAAAATCTGCACTACCTAATTCTATAATGTCTTGCTCGTGTTGGTCAAATACACTACCTACTTGTACACTACGACCTATTGCCTTATCTACTCTAAATGCAGGTGATACTACTTTTAAATTTAAATCCGGTGTAGCTGATCTGGAGATAAAGCGTCCCTTCCTCATCTTTAACGAGAAATGTCTTTGGCACCCAAATAAATATTTAGCCGTTTTATTTGTTACGTCCAACAGCTTGATCCATTCGTGCCGACTAATTGAAATTAAACAAAAAATACATATGTACATTAACTAAACTAGTAAACTAACAATTTAAAAATAAACAGTTGCATTAAAAATATCACAACGACAATAAAATATTAGAAACAAAATTATTAATTTAATTTTTGATTCATATGATTTATGCTTTTGAATGAACTATATGAAAGAATTATAATAACTATTATAATTTAAAGAGTCGGTTAAACATCTGCATACAGTTTCTAATAGTTTGGCGGGGTACTGGTTACGACGCATATACATATATAGTTACAATAAAATAGTAGTAGTATTTATACACGTATGTTTGTAAAATAAATATGACTTCATTATAACGTTGAGAACAAATAAACTGGTTGTTTCTATTTCTATTACGTTTATATATATCATATATATGTATGTAAAGCAAGTGGATTCATATTGTTCAAGATCAAAAAAATAAAAACACTCGGGTTAATATAAACAAATACATGAATTGTTTACTATTTTATTGTCAAATAAGCGTAAGTCAAATACTTACTTCACTTTGTTGAATACACTTTGACATATACTATAAACAAATATTTTTAAATTAATTTTTTAACATTTAACAACACGATTTTAAAACTTCACTTTTTTATAAAATCACGATTTAGGACGACCCTATTCACTTCTTGTTCACATATTTGCACTAACTTTACATATTTATTTATTTACGATAATAATATGTACATATTTATATACATACGATAATATTATGTACATAATTATATTATTTTTATACATAAAACTCACCTGGACATTTCCCCTTCTGATGGGAACGGATACAGCGGCACCCCCAAACTGCAACCAGCAACACACTTTCTGCAAGGCATCCTATACAAAATCAAACAACAAATATTAACAAATTAAATTAATTAAAGTTACTATACTTACTTACTTGAATATCTCTTTGAATGATGATTTAATTTTTACTAAAAGCTAACTTAAAATAACTATTTAAATATGTCTGTCCGCTACGAGTTGTCCGTCCGTGTACGCCTCCTACATTCGGCCGTCCTGAACTATCGTTTCGCCCGAACGAAGGGTTCCACGGTTTCATATATTCGGCCACCGTCATAGTTCTACTCGGTCCCTCAACGTCACCCAATTTTTCCACAGTGTATCTTCCATGTGGAAGTCGTTCATTCAATGAATACGGCCCCAAAAATTTTGCTTTAATTTTAAGCCCTGAACCATACTGCGTCCTTTTTATCGCCACTAAATCATTAACATTGTATTCTTTTTCTGACTTCCGTTTTGAGTTAAAATTTCTTCTATTCTCTTCCTGAATCTTAGATATATTCTCAGCAGCCTTCTTTCTAACACTTTCCCGCTCCGCATCTAGTTCCCTAAGTAGTGAATCTTCTAACATATTCCGAAGTTCGATGTTATCAGATGTACGCATATCTAACCCAGTTTGAATTCGAAAATGTGTGAACTTAGTACTTCTTGGAGGAGTGTTGTTCAAAAGTTGTTGTATCCTCTCAACGTGTCTATACCAATTAGCTGGATTATTGTGACATAATTTCGTCAGCATTGGCAGTATAATACGATTGATTCGCTACTCTTTTTACGGCGATTTTGTAACATCCTATGAATCTCTAATGCCGATAACTTGGTGCCAAACTCATCAACAATAGCATTTTTTAACGAAGACCAATTTTTTATGCCCACCTGACTGCGCAAGAACAACTTAGCAGCTCCTTTAAGCATACACATACTTTTGAAGCTCATTCCAACCCAAAGTAACAGCATTATCCTCGAACTCTTGTAACCATTCACTAGCTTCAAGGGAATCAGTTCCACTAAATGAGGGTAAACTGCCTTCGATATCCTTTAAGGTAAAGATGGATCTGACCACGACGGTGTCCACTGAGGGATTAACTATATCTTCGTAATTACTTTCATTTTCACTCCCCTCGTCATCACTTTGTATGAGTTCGTAATGTCGCAAAAGTCTATCTCTCTGCTCACTCTTTCGTCCTGTTTGGTTTAGTCCAACTCTTCTTAATTCTTCTCTCAAAGCCGTTACCGTCATTGCTAAAATCGTCTGACCGTCCATGTTTTACAATATGTTAAATATAATAGCAATTAGTCTTTCCAAATATTCTTCAAAACTTATTTATTTTTTGTTTTGACTACAGCTTTCTTACAAAAATTACCAGCTTTACTGAAACACGAACAATAGTAAAAAAACATCTTTTTTCTAATTGGATTTGGAGTTTTTCCACAGTTTTAACTTGTGCTATATCGCTTAAATCTAACACGAATACCTGCTCTCACTGCTGTTTTTCAATAAGTCGTTGTACTGTGAATCCTAAATCGATTTCTTAATTCGGACTTATTCAGCCTTGCTCTGACGAATGCGTTTTCTTCAGTAATTTGTTGTGCGGCAAATTCTGCTAAGATTTTCAATTTTTCTGCTACTAGTTGAATGCTGCTGTTTATTTTGTTTTCTTCTCCGTATGTTGCTGTGCTGCAAATACTGGTCCGATTTAAAATTTCACTTCAATTGATTTCTGTTGTCTCTTCTCAACTCTACTCGGTATATTCCTGTGCGGCGAAATATACTTTAAATTCAAATTTCTAGTTAGCTCTTGATCTCTGCTGTTTCTTTTCCTCTCTACTCAGTGTGTTGCTGTGCTGTCTCGTTGATTTCTGCTGTCATCTTTTTTCAGTTCAGTATATTGCTATGCGGCGAATTATACTCAACTTCAAATTCACTTCTTGATTTCTACTGTCTCTTTTCTTTTCAGTTCACTATATTGCTATGCGGCTCCAATATAATCCAATTTCAAATTCGATCGTTGTTTTCTACTGTCAATTTTGTATCATTGCTTTGCGGCGAATTATAGTCCAACTTTAAATTCACTTGTTTATTTCTGCTGTCTCTTTTCTTTTCAGTCAGTATATTGCTATACTTCATCTTTAAATTCACTTTTAGAGTTCTGCTGTCTTTTTTCAACTTTAGCCACTATTTCGTTTTGCTGCGAGTTACACTTCAAACTACTCGTTGATTTTTGCTGTCTCTTTTCTATTCTTTTCACTATATTGCTATGCTGCGAATAATACTTCCATTTTAAACATAAAATCACTCGTTGATTTTATTAACGATAGCTGATCTCTTCTAACATATGTGTTTATTGTCTTCAATGTTTTAAAATTTCGTACGTAACCGTCACTACACCAAATTTGAAAGTTCTAGAAAAATCGTATGTTCGCGATGCAATAAGTTGATATCAACGTACATACTTCAACATTTTTATATTTTTTTTTTCATTAAGAATCTTTTTCTAATTTTCCAAATTTACACCTTTTCACGGCCTTTTTGTACACAACACCTTCAATACACATTGCAATTTCTATTTTTTAAGTTTAAAAGTTTCCTCTGAAGCGAGTCGATTATGTTGCTCACACACACCCAAACACAAGTTTTTCACCTCAGTGTTAAAATAATAATATTTGTAATCGCTCCACTAAAACTGTCATTTATACTCAAAACATTCAATTTTTAAAACCTCGTTTCGGCTGAGCCCGCAAATTTGTAGGAAATGAAAAGTATCCGTGATTTATTATAGATGCGTCTTTATTACCATTCAAAAAGCAACCAGGGATAAAGGGTTGTTAAACTTATTCCAGTGTGAGAGCGCCTCAAAATAAGCGTTTTTTATAACATTTTCCATTATGGCCAGATCGAACAAAATAAGAATTTTTGGGCATTTTAAATTAAAACACCCAACATTTAGTACAAATAAAAATTACTATGTAGTGGTTATTTAATATATGGAGAAACTATTTAAATCTTTTTAAAGTAATTAGAATAACTAAATTTTGACCTTTCAATACCCAATAAAAGAATTTAATCTTGTTAACTCTCAATCATTAAATGTTTTTAATCATTTTCCATTGAAAACAATACTATGATGCTTCAATTTACAAAAGCTTTCATCAAATACCTTTAAATTTCACAATTTTATTTAATTTTCATTGTTTCTCATTTTTATAAGTGGTCTTAAACGATGCAACAAATCCCTCCGTTTACATATTTTTTTGGTAAGATTTCAATCTGGCCATCGCTCGTTTCCAATTGATAAACGTCAAAACCTACTGAACTTGATTAGCTGTCAAAGTTCAGTAGGTTTTGACGTTTAGTAATTGTTCTCTCACTTCCAGTGAGATAGGAGTTAAACATCTCTTTATCTCTGAAGCAACTGTTCCGTTTGTCCGTTGCCGGGTACGCGTCTCGTATATTCGTCAAGTTGATATCAGGGATAATGGGATGCCCAACTTATTCCAGTGTGAGAGCGCCTCAAAATAAGCGTTTTTTATAACATTTTCTATTATGGCCAGATAGAACAAAATAAAAATTTTTGGGCATTTTAAATTAAAACACCCAACATTTAGTACGAATAAAAACTACTATATAGTGGTAATTTATTATATGGAGAAACTATTTATATCTTTTTAAAGCATATTAAAACAGTTGAATTTTGAACTTTCAATACCCAATAAAAGGATTTAAGCTTTTTAGCTCTTAATCAATAAATGTTTTTAATAAATTTCCATTGAAAATAATACTATGATGCATCACATTACAAAACGTTTCATCAAATACCTTTCAGTTTCATAAATTTATTTAATTTTCATTGTTTAACATTTTTTATAAGTGGTCTTGAACGATGCAACAAATCCCTCCGTTTTCATATTTTTTTGGTAAGATTTCAATCTGGCCATCGCTCGTTTCCAATTGCTAAACGTCAAGACCTCCTCAGTCCAGTCAACTGTCAAAGTTTAGGTGGTTTGACGGTTAGCAATTGTTCTCTCACTTCCAGTGAGAGAAGAGTTGGACATCTCTTTATCTCTGGTTGATATTGACTATTGCTACTCTAGCATGGTGGTATTCTTTCGTACTTCAGTAAAAAATGTAAGTATGTATTGCTAGTTAGTTATTTAGTAAGAATGTAAGTAAAAGTTATTTAATATTAATATGTCTGTCCGCTTCGAGTTGTCCGTCCGCGTACGTCTCCTACAAATATATTGATACAATAATTAATATTTTGGACAAAATAAAAATATTTTTAAAGTTATAAATTTTAAATCCTAACACGGCAATACACTTTAGCAGATTTGAGGCATTTGAACGTTTTAGTAGTAGAATATTTGGGGCAACCCGTACCAAGTGACTAATAAGTAGCAGAATATTTGGGAGCAACCCGAACCAAGTGCCTTATTTGTAGTAGAATATTTAGAGGCAACCCGTACCAAGTGCCTAATTTGTAGTAGATTTTTGCGTATGTGTTAGTGAAAAATGAAGGATTGGTTACCTGTAGGTTTATACAATGCGCAACCATTCTGCCAGAGATAAAGAGATGTTTAACTCCTCTCTCACTGGAAGTGAGAGAACAATTGCTAAACGTCAAAACCACCTAAACTCGAGCAACTGTCAAAGTTTAGGTGGTTTTGACGTTTAGCAATTGGAAACGAGCGATGGCCAGATCGATATCTTACCAAAAAATATATAAACGGAGGGATTTGTTGCATCGTTCAAGACCACTTATAAAAAATGTAAAACAATGAAAATTAAGTAAATTTGTGATATTTAAAGGTATTTGATGAAACGTTTTGTAATTTGAAGCATCATAGTATTATTTTCAATGGAAAATGAATAAAAAAATTTAATGAATGAGAGCTAACAAGCTTAAGTCCTTGTTTCGGGTATTGAAAGGTCAAAAATCAGTTCTTCTAATATACTTTAAAAAGATTTAAATAGTTTCTCCATATAATAAATAACCACTACATAGTAATTTTTATTCGTACTAAATGTTGGGTGTTTTAATTTAAAATGCCCAAAAATTCTTATTTTGTTCGATCTGGCCACAATGGAAAATGTTATAAAAAACGCTTATTTTGAGGCGCTCTCACACTGGAATAAGTTTAACAACCCTTTATCCCTGCATTCTGCGATGAACATTAAGTTGCGGAGGAATGTAATTGATTTTTTTTCGCAACTTCTTATGCCATTCCCTCCGTACACTGATATTCCCCTCAGCTAGCCACCGTGCGCACTTTGCTAACTTTTCGGGCAAAAATGTGCCCATCCCTGGGCAAAGGCATGCTCGGGGGGACGTATTAGTGTTTGTTTTTATGAATGAAGCAGGTTCAGAGAACGTATAATATAGAGAAGGTTCAACTGCGGACAAGCATGTGAACTGTCAAGAGCTAACAAAATCCTATTAGTAGATTTCACCACTTTTGGCTGAGAAGGGGAAAGGCTAACAGTGCTGAGCAAACAGAGCTGAGCATTCAATGAAAATTATGCTCGGAAATATACATTGTTATTACAGACGTATGTTGCTCTTTTGCTTATATTTTTATACGTTTACATGCAATCATATCAATTGATATGAATATCATTTTGCGAATTTTTGTGAATTCATGCAAAATTGATAATATTGTAATGAAATTATGCTATTTGAAGGCCATATTTGTAGTTAACGTGCAAATAAGAGTTATTTATAAAATATTTATAATGTTATATAATTTCATATAAATATGCATGAATATGGTTGTATATACATATGTACATATGTATGCATATGACTCTTAATATTATATGCAAACCACATTTCATAATTTAAATTTTCATACGCATCTAGATACTAGCACATAGTTACATACATATGTAGGTAGAATTCAAATTCAAATCGCAATATTGTATTATCATTTATCAGTAAAAAGTGTGCGCGCACTGCTCTATATGTACATTAGGGTGTGTCATTCTGAGCCAACCTTTTTTTTTTCAATTGAAAAACAGGCTCAAAACTTTCGAAAATGTATAAAAAAAGTCACTCAAAAGATGAGCTCTTAATATTAATATTAATATTAAGAGGTGCCTATTTCAAATTTTCCGTTTTCCATATAAATGACATGGAAAAAAATCATTTTTTTTGTGGTGGTTATTGTGCGGAGGTTTTATATGTGCCCCGATGGCTGCCAGTGGGGTGGTAAACTCGATTCTCATTCTACTCTAGAATCGAGTTTTCTCGTAAAATATTCGATTTTTCGGAATCGATCTCCAGTAGTCGAAGTCGATTAAGAATCGGTTCTTGACATTCGATGCATGATATACATAATTGTGATTGTGTAAGGTGGACGCGTTTTTGTGCGGTTCAGTGTTTTGCATAGTTTTCCAAGTGTTTTGAGGCAGCTTTGGCTAAATTTGTTTCACGTATAACAATCAGGCGACGTACGCAAGTGGACAATTAAAATCGAAAGAGATAAGTACAATTTTTGTATCTTATTTTAAATTATTTTACGTACCTGCCCATTTTTTCCGCGGCAAAATTTGTTTTTAATAAAATTGTTTCCCCTGAGAACAGCAATCCAGGCACAACGTGGTTATGAAAAATTTTGTTTTGCCGTTGTGGTTGGAGACATCAGCTGGTTTTTTTTTCCCTTTCTTCTTTTTCTTCTTTCTCTTTTTGTTTTGTTTTTTGCATTCTCTTTCGGTTTTTGCGTTGCAAACCATCGGAAATTTAAATCAGACTTAAGAGGAAGAGACTGAACGGACTAGTTGGCAGGTGTTCCCAACTATTTTCGAGTGAGGTATGGCTTCTGAGAATAGTTCTGGGTGTACACCAGAAAATCCTTTTCGGAGGATTTCAAAAATTGTAAGAACGCCGCAAAATGGCAAAAAAAGAGGAGTCCACCGTTGCTGGACCAATAAAAAATAGTGAATCTGCCGACAATGAGAGCAAGAGTGGCAAATCCGATAAAGCGCAAAGTATGTACATATATATTTTAAAATTGAGCTATTTTATGATGAATTCCATAAAATCTTTGCAAATGTATAATTCAATAAAATTATGCATTTTATATAGGTTTGGTACGACATACATATGTATGTATATTTGTATACTTAAATAAATATTTGCTTTGGTCAATAAACTTTTTGATATCATGTTAAAAGACCAAGCGGTCGCACATTTGCCCATATATAATTATGTATGTTTGCATGTAAGCAAATATAAAAGAACCATATGCATAGTGTTTGTACATTTGTCTACATGCAACAAATGTATGTAAATATGTACATTCAATGCTTCATGCGAAATTTCCGTTGACGCGAACAACCAATGGCGAAGCTCATATTTTTTGCTTTCATGTCAAAGAGTCAATGTGTCGAAAGACTGACGCGTCACAACATTGTGTTGTTGGTAGAAAATCCGAGTGCCGAAAACACAAACGAACGAACCCTTCCACTGTACCAGCTTCGCCTACAAACCATCGTAGATATGTATGTTTGTGTGTGAGCTTGCATACGTATCGACGCAGATTTTTGCAAGCCGCGTAAAAATATTTTTTAGATTCCTTGACAAATACAGTCAATCCCGGTTATGTGCCACGATCAAAGATACAGATGTTTGTGGTTTTTAAAAATAAAAATATAAAAAAAATAGGCGTGTCATGAAGACACGCGATAGAAGTGAAACTGAATGATTGGATCGGCAAGGATTATTTAATTTTCTATGTTTAGAGGGAGAGGAATCATTTTAATCACGTGTCAAACACTTCTTGATAGTAAATATTAATTTATTCATCATAGGGACATTCGTTTCTCCAGGAGCAATCCTCGAATATTTATCGTCATTCCAGAGTAATGTGTGTTGCTGAGCGAACAGGCTCTCCTCCATGGGGATGTCTTCACTCAGTTCATCTATAGGTATCTGATGAACGACACAATCCTCATTAAAGAAAGATTCATCAACTTTGATGTCATACAGTTGATACAATGGACTCGGTACTAAGCATCTTAGCCATATTTTAATATTTCTCTTGTTTATTCAACCTATTAAGTAGCTTGATCGATGAATTTTTTTTCTCTTGATATGAACGTAAACACAGTGATCGTCGTCAATGTTCCTGGGCAAGTGATTGACCATTGTATTGACATCCACTGGAACATTGATCATACACAACACGTAAAACCGAATGGATTATTTATAAAATCACGGTGAAAGTTCTTATGTGAAGTTTTAAACTTATTAAAGTCTGAATATTGTAATCGATCACCACTATGTACATCACAATCAGGAGGAAGATGAGTCGAAGTCATTGCTAATAGTTCATTCTCTGGATTATTTACACTATTGTCCACACTGTCACGTAAGAGGTTAGCACGTGTTTGCCTCCGTTCCCTGCTATCTCGTTCAATTTCAGTTCTACTTTTTTTCCGTTTTCTATTCTGATCAATTCCTTCACTCGCCCGTTTTTTCTCCCGCCACGTTTTTGTCCTTTCTGCACCCGACTTTGGCATATTTGCACAAAACTCTCGATTTAAGTAATGAGACACGTACGTTGCTTATGATCACTGTGTTAGAAACCAACAGCTGTTTTCCGCGATCGCGACGTCGCCTGAACGCAGAGAATGACATGAAAGACAGAAAGTATTCCGTCTCATTCTCGCACGATACACGAAAGCCTCTCACTCTCGCCCGATAGACGAGACGTAAGGTAGTCCGTCTCACTCTCGCTCGATTCCCGGAGGCCTCTCACTCTTACTTACTACGTTAGAGCGAGCGTCACCAAAAAGGTTGCCGATCGAGATTTCAAAACCCTCCCATAAGAAGGTTTCACTTCAATATGACACATAAGCGAGTGCGAATACATAAGTGATTGGTACTTAAAACATTAATTTCTATGTATTTCATAAAAAACAACCGTGAGGCAGCAAGATATAGACAGTTAAGAGGGATAATTTTCATTTAAGCGGAGTACTACTTAACCGGGATTCACTATACACATAAATCAGAGGAATATTAAATATTTTCTTTGACACATTTCTTGACTTGAAAATCGACAAATTAACTATGTTGTCAATTTTATTCTATACTTACATATATTTGCGGGGTTGTCGTTTTTTCCTTCTCATACAAATATCAGAAATTGTTCAATTTATGATTTTTAGCTTTTGCCATCGTCGCGAAAAGACGCTTGTAGGCAAAGGCATGCTCGGGGAGATGTAATGGTGTTTGTTTTTATGAATGAAGCAAGTTTGCCTGTTGAAAGTGCGCTTGCGTTCATGAATGAAAATATTGTTGTTAGGTGTTTTTCTACAAATTTGGACATCGACTGTTTGGCTGCCATATTGACTTGTGATGCTGCTGACGCTATTTGAAACCATTGTTGTTTTTGTAGAACAATATTCGTAATTTTTGCGGGTGACATATCGACATGTGAACGCATATAAGTATGTATGTTTTGTATGCATTATATGTGGGGGAATGCCATACACACATAATTACATGTGTACGCATATTTGTATGTTGGTTTGTGTATACATTATTTGTTGGGCAATGCCGTACACATATGCATATGTATGCACATGTAGAGCAATGCGCGCAAACTTTTTACAGATAAATGATAATATCACGATTTGAATTTGAATTGTACTTATGTACATACATATGTATGTATGTATGTATATATGTGCTAATATGTAGATGCGTATGAAAATTTAAATGAAGACATGTAATTTACATACATATGTATGTATGTACAATATTATTGTAATGTATTAAGTTTTTTTAGGATATTATTGTTACGAATTTACTCTTGCTAGTTTACTTTGTTAGGTTCGTATCTCTGGATTGACAAATAAAACCAACACTGTTTAATTTAATTCAATAACTCTTTATTTCACAACTCGTCTACACTATAGCAGTTTACTCTTAGCACTGATTCATTACGTTGGCGCTGCCACGGCTTATATAGCCACGCACTTCTCGCTGATGCCGACGTGTCCTTCTAGAATATTGCGTCTGGAAATTACCAGAACATAATGCTATACGGCGCCAGACGCAAGCAGACAGTCGCGGCGCCAGACTCAGCAATTGTTTAACTAGACAAGCAGACAGTGCGGCGCCAGATGTCTATTGTTTCGCCAGATGTCTATTGTTTCGACAAGCAGACAGTCGTGGCGCCAGATGTCTACAACAAGACAAATGCTATTCCATATACCTACAGCTATTGTTCATAATCAGGGATGCATATAGTAATACAAATACAACTTAATACTACTTTTTGTAACATTATGATAATATCTCATATACATATGTATATCGCATATATGTATGTATATAAAACCATTCATATATGAAATTATATTATATTACCAAACATAAGAAATATTTAAAAATTAACTGTTATTCACACATTAACTACAATATATCTATTTTGAAAATAGCATAATTTACTTAAAATGTTATCAGTTTTGCATGTATTCATAAAAATTCGCAAAATGATAATCATATCAATTAATATGAGGGCATGTAAACGTATAAAAATATAGGCAAAAGAGCAACATACGTTAGTAAAAGGAATGTATATTTCCGAGCATAATTTTCATTGAATGCTCAGTTCTGTTCGCTCAGCACTGTTAAAATTTCTCCTTCTCAGCCAAAAGTGGTGAAATCCACTAATAGGGTTTTGTTAGCTCTTGACAGTTCACACGCTTGTCCGCAACTGAAACTTCTCTATATTATACGTTCTCTGAGAGTACCCCTCCAAAAACTGAAATGTCGTAAATTTGGCAACGCAGTGAACCTTCTCTATATTCTACATTCTCTGGCAAGACCTCACGCTCGATCGCCAGCATCGGCAAATCATTTTCGAAATTGGAGTCTCGCCGCCATGTCCGTCGATATTCATGTAATGATAAGTAGGCGTTTGCCCAGGCTAATCCATCTAATAAGAGTCAACTTTGGGAAGCTGTTGGGCGTGCTTAGAAATCAATAACAAACGATAGATGTGAAAAACTCATTGGGTTTAATTATTGAATCCGTTTCGATCGGAAAACTTAACAATTCAATCGAAAATTTTTACATTGAAATCGTATCAAAAATTTTCGATGCAGTTGAACTTACTTGCCGACTCGATAAAATACATTCCGTGACTAATAGATGGCGCTAATTTCGAAATCATTGAAACCGCAAAATCGAAAATATTTGTTGAAATCTATCCATTGATCAGTGAACTGCGTAATTTGGCAAAAATGCAGCATTTGTAAGATTTACGTAAAAAAAATACCTGAGAATGCATTAAATTATGTTTTAAATATGTAATTTAGAGAGAAGACCAACAAAAATCAATTTTAAGTACTGGCGCATATTATGAAGGGAGGATGGAGTCATGTGTAGAAGTTCACGCAAGTGAGGAAAGTTCTTTGATCGACATTCACTTGGGAGTGGCCAGAAACGATTCTTTTACATATGACTCAAACAGCTCACGCCATCCGGTCTTTGACCAAGTATCCTCTGAGTAGCCTAAGAATATCCGTTTGAAGGCATGTATAGGAAATATTCTCTACTTAGGGTTGTGCACTGGGTTTGAGACCCGTCACGTAAAAAAACACCCCCAATGAAAGGAAACAACAAGCCTCGGATGAGTGACCCCCCTTTTGATGATGACCATGGTATCCCCGCAAAACTAATACGGCTGTGTAAACTGACGTTGAGCAGCACCAAAAGCTCCGTCAGGATCGAGAAGGACCTCTCCGAGCCGTTCGATACCAAACGGTTTCAGACAAGGCGACTCCCTATCGTGTGACTTCTTCAATCTGCTGCTGGAGAAAATTATTAGAGCTGCAGAATTTAATCGAACAGATACAATCTTTTATAAGAGTGTACAGCTGCTGGCGTATGTCGATGATATTGATATCATCGGCCTCAACACCCGCGCCGTTAGTTCTGCTTTCTCCAGACTGAACAAGGAAGCAACGCAAATGGGTCTGGCAGTGAACGAGGGCGAGACGAAATATCTCCTGTAATCAAACAAACAGTCGTCGCACTCGCGACTTGGCTCTGACGTCACTGTTGACAGTCATAACTTTGAAGTTGTAGATAATTTCGTCTATTTAGGAACCAGCATTAACACCACCAACAATGTCAGTCTGAAAATCCAACGCAGAATTACTCTTGCCAAAAGGTGCTACTTCGGACTGGGTAGGCAATTGAAAAGTAAAGTCCTCTCTCGGTGAACAAAAGCCAAACTCTATAAGTCGCTCATAATTCCCGTCCTGCTATATGGTGCAAAGGTTTGGACGATAACAACAACCGATTAGTCGACGTTATGTATTTTCGAGAGAAAAGTTCTGCGAAAGATTTATGGTCCTTTGCGCATTGGCTGCGGCGAATATTGCATTCGATGGAACGATGAGCTGTACGAGATATACGCCGACATTGACTGACTCGTAGTTCAGCGAATTAAAAGACAGCGGCTACGCTGGCTAGGTCATGTTGTACAAATGGATGAAAACACTCCAGCTCTGAAAGTTTTCGACGCAGTACCCGCCGCGGGAAGCAGAGGAAGAGGAAGACCTCCCCTCCGTAGACACTTCTTCTCTTCGCAACGTGGCGCCAGTTGGGTATTCCAAGCGAAGCCAGGTCTTTCTCCACTTGGTCCTTTCAATTGGCGCCACGTAGCAAAGAGAAGAAACGACTGGCGCGCTGTTGTTGACTCGGCTATAATCGCGTAAGCGGCGTCTACGCCAGTAAAGAAGAAGAAGAAGGATATTATGAAGTCGCACCCAGCATCGAACGATTTACTCAGAGAACTTTGGGAACTTTGGGAAGACACTTCAGAAAAGTTAAACGCCATGAATCTCCCAGTCAACGACATGACTGGATGGAAAAAGGTATAAAAAAACATCACACGTTTATATTATCGGTTAATATTGGTTCATTTATAGGTTTGGTCTGCTTTTAAATTTGCAGTTAATAGGAAAATGATTAAAAATAAGAAGCAAATATCTTGAACAGGTCCTTCATTCAAGTAAATAGAAGTTCCCTCGAAGAGGAGGTTAGCGCTATACTTTACTTTAATAAATCAGTAGAGGGATTGAAAGGTATACAAAGTTTTGGAACATCAACAAACGTTTCAGATGACATCCCTAGTACAAGTAGGAAGAGACCAATTGACGACATTTCTCTCCAGCTCCAAATGCAAAATGAAATATCATTTGTATCGTTTGACCAGAAAATGGAAGCAAATCGAGATACTGATCATCTGGCCTAAAGTACACCGCAAGAGAAACAGAAATTAAACAAAATAGGTCTATTTGAGGAGCAAATAAATATCCAAAAAAAGATGGAGGACAGTGTTTCAAAAGTTTTAAACACGCTTATGAAGCAACAGAACGAACATGCACAAGAACAGTCTGAAACAAACAGATTGATTCGAAAACTTTATGAAATTGAAAAAGATAAATTGAAGGAAATGAAGCGACATAATGCTGTGATGGAAAAAATATCCATTGATAAATTAGAAACAAAAAAAATATTAGAACTCGAACTACAACATTTAAATAAGACATAAGTTTTCATTTTTAATGTCTAAAAATTAGTTTACTGAATTTTAATTTTTATTTAAATAATTTTGATATGAATACGTACTCGTAATATGAACTTATATTATAAAAAAATTTAAAAAACTATCTCTAATTGTATTTGCTTCGTCGGAAGGCATATCATCTATATGATTCTCATCTTCGTTGGAATATAGATAGTTGTATCCAGGTTTAACTCATTTATGTTTTCATTTGTATTAAAATGCAAACGAATATTGTGCAATGCGCAGCATAAATTAACAATGCGCGCTGCTTTATATGGTGCATAATGTAGTCCTCGTTCGCTACAAAGACAACGAAATACCGATTTTAATAAACTTATTGTTTTCTCAATAACAATTCGGCCTTTAGCATGATATGCGTTGCATCTTCTTTTTGTTGTTCCTTGGAGTTATGAGCCACGGTTGAAGGTAGCCTTTGTTACCTATATATCGTCACCTGAAATGCAAAATAACAACATTTTCGGAAATTTAAAGTGGCATGAATGAAACACGAAATAAAATGGAGCATGAGTGAAACAAAATTTTAATATTGGTTAAAACTGGTTTATATCTGACCACAGAACCTGAAAATGTTGAACATGTAATGTATGTAATATTATGTGTGTAATTTGAAGTAGTGAAGTGTAATCAAAAGGACACTCAATTTCGGATTTTTTGATGATACGTTATTTTGCATTTCAGGTGACAATATATTCGATTGTACATTCGTACAAATTGATAGCATTTTTAGCAAATTATTCTTACCTAGTATTAAATATGCATGTCCTCTCCGATAATTTGATGGGCTAATGATTTTCAAATCACTCATATTCCATATGTGAGAATCTTGACTACTGCCGGGATACTTAGCACAAACGTATCGTATTTGCATCTTGTAGTCGCACGCCTATATACAAAAAACATATAAGTATGTATACATATATAGAACACTGTATGAAAAATTAATTTTGAAAAAGCCTAACTACCATAACATTCAGACTTGATAATCCTTTGCGGTTAAAATACAGATTTTTATTTCTTGACGGTGCCATTATCTTTACGTGAGTTCCATCAACTGCCATTACCACACCAGGAATTTTTGATTTTCGTAAAAAAATATGTTTTTGCTTCTAATTCCTCGCCGTCCTCCTCTTGTCTATGGAAATCCGTCTTGAACATAGCCTGTACTCAAGAATGTTGAGTACTTCATCTAATACAACACAAAATGTCCATTGGGCCATATTTATATTGAAGTCCTTTCCAATGCAATGTTGATAACTGCATGTGGATAAGAAACGTAGACATGCAGCAAGTTTTATTTTTGGATAAAGAGGACCTTGTCTTTTGTCATTTCCAAATTCATTTTCGCATTCCCCCAAAATGTATATAAATGCCCTTTTGTTGATTCGAAAATTTTTGATGAAACTGTGTATGTACATACATACATATTATGACCGCTCCGGAGGTCATAATTTTTTCACATGGGCAAATATACAAGACATATACTTTGTTAGCTGCTATGCTCCTCCCAGTGCCTCAATTAAAGATTTTGAATACTTACTTCTGGAACTTGCTCTAGAAACCATAGGCAAATCACCAATTATAATCGCAGGCGACTTCAATGCGTGGTCGACCGCTTGGGGTAGTAGGCGCATAAACCATCGTGGGCGTCTAATACTTGAAATCCTCGGCCAAACAAATCTTACGATCAAACGGGAATCAAAGGCTCTATAATCGACACCAACGACGCTCTTAGCTGGCGCATTAAGTGGGCGTTGACGGACATATTTACATATAGTGACCACGTGGCTATTATTGCTGGCGTCTCTTATGTCGGAGGGACGGAACGCCGCAGCAGGAGCACATGCCAAAAACGAATCTGAAAACAAAACGATTTTGATGCCGAACTTTTTGAGATGGTCTGGAGTTCAGCAAATATACAAGGCAAAGACGCCTTGCACTTGGTATCTGTTTGATTTGTTAGATCAAACGATTAAACTCAAATAAGAATCTTTAAATTCTTACCGCTGGTGGGGGAAAATTTTATTTATTTATTTAGTTATTTATAATAATTCATATAACAAAAGGAGTTTTATTATATAAATACATAAACGCAGCACTGGCTACGAGGCCTTCAGCCGCCTTGTAATTATAACTAGGTAAAAAGTTCTATTTGCTAAGGGTTAGTAAAGATGTAAGTTGCTTAAATATGTTTTAACAAATCGTTGGTTTTTAAGAATCTATATACAATCTTAACGTTTTTTTTCTGAAGGTTCACTTAGTAGTTTTATGAGATCAATGTTGCCAGAGTTGTGGGCTGTTGAGTGAAGCATCGGACAGAGTGTGAGTAAGTGTTTGATGGAAGCGGTGTCATCGCAAAGGGGGCAAATGGATGGGCTTTTACCCGATAGTAAGTGGGCGTGTGTTATGATAGTGTGTCCAATCCTTAATCGAGTAATTGTCTTCATTGCGCTAGTTGGAACTGTTGACGAGTAGATTATTAAATTTCTGGCTGGGTTTATGTCCGCGTAGTGATGTTTAAATGTTTTCCATTCGCTTGCGTTTTTTTGATGCCTTTTGTGCTTAATAAGATTAGAAATGTCTTGCTTGGATAAGGCATAGTATGTTAAGGCAGGAGTCCTGGCTACATTTTTCGCAGCGAGGTCTGCAAAGTGGTTGCCTCAAATACCAGCATGGCAAGGGATCCACATTACTTGGATTTTCTGAGGGGCGCCAATGACCGCGTCCCTGATAACTTCTATTATAGGATTGCAATTGGAAGGAGACGTTATTGCAGACATTCACGATTTGCTGTCTGTACAGATGAGGAACTTTCCTTTAGTCTTTTTTGCGTGATTAACTGCATGAAGGATAGCAGATCCTTCAGCGGTAAATACAGAGCTCGTTGAGGGGAGAAGCCAATTGCAAAAAAATTCCCCCGGGGGCAGTGACAACTGCTAACGAAGTGGAATTGATGGACTTGGAGCCATCCGTAAACAATAGCTTCCAGCCATTATTTGTATAATTAGATTCCAGTTCAGCAAAGGTTTGTTGAAAGACTTCGTTTGGTGTGTTTTGCTTGGACAAAAACATAAGCTTATTCTGTAGGATTTTACCATTGATCAGACAGGGAGGATGTCGTGTGGTGAATTTGCATGTTGCGTTACGTAAAATATTATTTTCTGCAGGAAACTTAAGCATCTCGAAATAGCCGATTGTATTCTTGGAATTTTTCTTTTTTTCGTGGCATGGGTGATAGTTGTGTTTAGTAGTGGGTTGGTGTTCTCAGCCGTTTTCGCAAGAATTTGGAGCGAAGAATCTATAATTTTATTTTGAATAGTTGGTAAACCAGATTCAGCCATTATCGTTTTTATTGGCGAGGTTGGAAACGCCCGGAGACTTCGCCGTATTGCGCAATGGTATGGTGCATTTAAAAGGTTGATACTTCTTTTGGAGCAATTGCCATAGATGGGGAGCCCATAATCTATTTTTGAAGTTAGCAAAGCTCTGACAACATTGACTAGTGTGTTCGGATGAATAAATGAATGCTTAGACGAGAGATATTTAACAATATTTAATCGTGTCATTAACGAGTTTCTGACATATTTACAGTGAGCATTAAAGTTATACTTAGAATCAAAAATTAATCCTACTAATTTCAGCTGTGTTTTACATTCGATGTTAGTTTGGTTGTGGGTAAGTGAAATACCGATGCAATTTTGCTTCCTACATACATGAAGGATATGTGTTTTGTCTAAAGAAAGTGAAGCGCCAGACTCCAGTGACCAAGTCTCAATTCTGGCGAGTATATTAGTAAATAAGGATTGAGCTAAATTAACGTCAGAGACTTTTGTGTAGATTAGAACATCGTCAGCATAGATCTGGTGCTCAACTCCTTTGTAATTTTTTATCATCCTACTAATATCATCGAAAGCAATGATAAAAAAGAAGGCTGAAAGAGGTGAGCCTTGCGGCGTACCTTTAGAAAGCGGGAGTGTTGAAGAAAGAAAACCATTTACGTTGACTTTGAGTTTTCTGTTTGTAAGAAAGTTGGTAATAAAACGTATCATATTCTGGCCAATTTTCCATTTTCTAAGTTGTCGAATAATAATATGTGCTCCAATTTTGTCGAAAGCTCTGTGGAAGTCCAGAGATAGTACGGACACGTGGTTTTTGCTGGACAAAGCGTTAGTAATGAAGTAGTCTAGTTGGATTAAAGCATCTAACGTGCCTTGACCTTTTTTGTAGGCGACTTGATTCGGTGATATGAACTTGTTTCGCTGAGCATACTACATCAAGCGGTTTGCCACGATCTTTTCCAAAATTTTGCCCATACATGGAAGGAGAGAAATCGGCCTATAGTTAGCAAGTTCATCGGAGGATTTGTGTGGTTTAAGTATTGGTATAACACAGGACGTTTCCAAAATTGAGGGTAGACACCAGTATTGAAAATTTTGTTATAAAGCTTTACCAATCGGAGCTTGTGACTTTTCGGCATATGTCTGATAATTGGATAAGAAATTGTATCTTGCCCCGGCGACTTACCCTTAACGGTAGATGCAACGAACTCGAATTCAGACAGTGAAATGCTGAAAGAGGGGAGACAGAGTAGGAAGTGTCGGACAGTGTGGTGGTTTTAGAGGTTTGAAACTGTGTGCTGAATGAAATATCTGAGCTTGTTTCAGAATAGTGGTTTGCAAATAACTCAGAAATTTCGGATGGATTGGTTACCAAACCTGTTGGTTCTAGGCACTCCAGAAAGTTTTTTTAAAGCGTTCCATATTAACTTAGGACTAGACGAAGGATTTATTTTGCTTGTGAAATCCTGAAAACATTTACGCTTGGCCTGTTTCGCGGAACGACGGAAAAGAGCATTGGCTTTCCTGAAAGATATTAAGTTGACTAGTGATCGAGCCCGTTTGTATTCATACCAAGCTGTCTGTTTTTTTGCCCGCAATTCAGCGATTTATTTATTCCACCAAGGAACACTCTTTGAACTTGCTGTTGGCTTTGTATGAGGAATGCTAACATTCGCTGCTGAACGAATAATTTTTGTTAAACTCGCACATTCTTGGTTAGGATTGTCAGATATTGGGGTATTATTGCTATTTATCTCGCAATGTGTCTGGAACTTCTCCCAATCAGCGTAATCAGTTTTGAATGCCTTATTTATTTTGTGGTTTTTAGTTGTTGAACCTAGGTGCAATTTTAGTACAATGGGGAAGTGATCGCATCCATGCAGGTGATCGAGTATACTCCATTCGCACTCTGTGACAAGTGTGTCGGTGCACATTGTAAGATCTACATGGGAAAAAGTGGAGTGAGTGGAAAAGTGTGTCGCGGATCCGTTATTCAAACATATTAAGTTAGAGGAAAGTAAAGCATCTTCAATGCATTTGCCCCTCTTGTTGGCTATTGGAGAGCCCCATAGTGGACTCCATACTTTAAAATCACCAGCGAAAATTAAAGGAGTAGAAGCTCGGTTGATTAATTGCAGGATGTCTGTACTGGTAAATTGTTCGTATGGTGCAATATAGGTTCAGATAATGGTGATTTTTTTAACTAAGATAATTTCGATCGACATAGCCAGCAAGTTGGATTGAATGGCATTAATTTTGTGTGGAATATCTCTTCTAATGAGAATCGCAATGCCTCTTTTACTTGTGCTAATATGTGGAAGATTGTGAAACATGCCAATGTACTGCTTAGGAGTAAAAGCCGACAAGTTGAAAGAGATGCGAGTTTCATTTAAGAGTATAATAGCTGGGGTATGATCTTGTATTAATAATTGAAGCTCATTGTAATTATTAGTGTAGCCGTTTAAATTCCATTGCAATATTGGATTCATAAGATCTATGTAGGAAGAAAAGAAAAAGGGAAACAGAAGAGAGCTAGAATTTCAACTCGTATGAGCAGTCAGTTGAAGCTGAGTGTTACCAATTGAGTACTAGTTCAAAAGAGAGTAAAAGCTAAGCGTATTTATTCAGAGTCAATTTCTATTTGTTCAGTATGTTCAGTAGAGTATTGATTATCGTTGGAAATGCTTGTTGTTGGAAAGAGATTTTCGTGATTAGGTGGATTAGATTGCACAGTAGTATTGGTAGTAGTATTTTTGAAGTCAGTATATTTATTAAGCGAGTTTAAGGAGTTGTTTAAGTTAGAAATGAAAGAGGCTGTTGTTGGACTGAAAAGTTTGGGATTTAAGAAAGAGTCTTGTTGGGTACAGTTGTCGCTGATATTTTTAGCTGAATGTGAGACGTTGTTGTAGTCTGAACTGATCGATGTAGGCTTGTTGGTGGAAATATGCTTATTGTTGGCGTTTGATGATTGATTTTTGCTAGTTAAAGATTTTAATGATGAGTTGGGTGCAGAGGCGACCTCTGCGTTTGTTTTGATGTACTAGGCAAGTCATTGTCGGCGGTTCTATGAGTATTTTTAGATTTTGTGGAATTGTTGATGGCTGAAATTTTTGTTGGTGTGGTGGTTACAGAGGATACCTCTTTTGTAGGTTGAAGCACATGTGCAAAGCTAGCAGTGAGGGAAGGGAGGGAAGTATTTTCTCTATACTTTTTGAGGGCTTCGTGCATACTGCACTTTTCTGGTGTCTTTATTTTTAAAATTTCTTTGGTTTGCATATACTTTGGACACGTATAGTCAGAAGAGCGATGTTCGCCAGAACAATTCGCACACATAACTCGGATGCAGTCATTATCATGTGGAGAAGGAAAATTGCAAATTTCGCATGTTGGGGAACCTTTACAATGTTTTTGCGTATGACCCAATTTCTGACATGACCTGCAGCGCATTGGATTAGGCACGTACGGTCGCACAGAGGTCATCCTCCATGCGATGTTTATTTTGTTTGGAAGGGAATAACTGTTGAATGATATTAGCATAACACCACCTTCAACTTTGCGAGTGAACTTATAAACCGCGGAAACTTCGTAAGAACCCAGTCCTTCTATTATCTCGCTTTCAGGCACATCGTTTAAGAACGGTGCATAAATGGTGCCTTTGTTACAATTAAGATGTTGATGATAGCTAGCGCTAACAGCGCCAATGTTGAAAAGACATTTCGTTTTTATAAACTTTTCTGCTACTTGCTTATTTTTCACTAGCAGTAATAGGCTGCCGTCGCGTAATTCACTAATTTTGTTTATATCTTTGCTCACGGTAAGTAAGGTATTGTAAACACGAAAACAAGAAACCTTCGAAAGCGGTGTAGTATTCTCATCGGATTTAATCACTATATACTTTGGGTCATCACTTTTTATTGGCGGTAAGTAGGAAAAGCATCTTGCAGTTTTTGATACGATTTTTTACGTTTTGGTTGGGGACCTTGGGCCAGCGCAGCAAACCTGTTGTCCCCGAACTGAAAGCCCACCGGGGGCATAGTGGAAAAATTATAATACACTTATATAAGTATTGGATTATATTTCTCACTTAAAATAAGTATTAATCGCGTTACTTAAGTAAGCAGACCGGGGTGCAAAAAAAAACACCAAAAGAGAGCTATATGAATAGCTGTAAACTCAGAGAAAGACGCTAACTCAACTGCTCAGTACGAGGTTTGGTCGGTGACTGTGGGGGAAAAATAAAGACCTTATTTGAGTGAGAATTTATTCATTCTCATTTTGTTGTGATTGTTAATATGCGGGAATATACACCCGTCTTACAATTATTATTTTATGTTTAGTCAATATGCAATAATCTTACAATTTAACTTTGCCTATATTTATATTAATAACAGGGCTTATTGTATTTGCCTGTATTTTTTATCAGGGCTTTTTTAAATTTGGCTGAGCTCTTTATCCGGCTCGAACGACCAAAATTTTTTGATTTGTAAGATCAAACGGTTAAACTCAAATAATAATCTTTAAATTCTCACCGCTGGTGGGGGGAAAATAAAGACCTTATTTGAGTGAGAATATAATCATTCTGGTTTTTATTAAGTATTTTCTATGCTTATATACAAATATTAAAACTATTTTAAATAACTAAATATATGTGTATGTGTGTATGTTAGTATGTATTGCAGCACATTGTTTATTGCTGCTGAACATGTTTTATGTTGCATGGGGTTGTTTTTAAGTGTATAATTTAATACATGTGTGTGTATTTGTCTTTAATGTTATCTGATCTATAACTTTGACTCTGCTTGTCCCCATGCATTTTTATTATTATTAGATGCACATTGCATTTAAATGCATGTGGTTGTTTATGTACATACATTTATATGTACGAGGGCTGTCCGATAAATAACCGACCTAACCATGATGCACGCGACTTTCTCAAATTTTTTTTTCTACATAGTCTCCTTGTAACTCCACATACTTCTCCCAACGATGCTCCCATCTCTGCAACCCTTCCAAATAGTACTTGGCGTCTTTGTCTGCAAAATACGATTTCACGAAAGAGATTGCCTCCTCATTTGACGAAAATCTCTGGCCGCCGAGCGCAGTTTTAAGTTGAGGAAACAAAAAAAAGTCGCTTGGTGCTAGATCCGGTGAATAAGGTGGATGGTCAAGCAGTTCGAACCGCAATTCGTGGATTTTTGCCATGGCGACTGTTGAGGTGTGAGATGGTGCGTTGTCTTGGTGGAACAAGACTTTCTTTTTTTGCAAATGTGGCCGATTTTTCGAAATTTCTTCCTTTAGCTTGTCCAATAATGATGCGTAGTATGCTCCTGTTATAGTTTTTCCTTTTTCAAGATAGTCGATAAAAATAATTCCATGGCTGTCCCAAAAAACACTCGCCATCACTTTCCCAGCCGAATACGAGGGCTGTCCGATAAATAACCGACCTCAACGTGAAGCTAGCGGCACATCTGAAAAAAAACTTTCTACTTCAAATTGTGCATATTATAGTAGCTACTCGCCAAAATTTCAGAAATTTATCTTGCGCAATTATCTGTTGACAGTCGTTTTTGTGAGTCTATTTCGGTGATTTCCCCAAAATGGAAAAAATTGAATATCGAGCTGTAATTAAATTTTTATTTTTGAAAGGCAATACGCCTTCACAAATCAAAGATGAGTTGGACTCTGTGTATGGTGACTCTGCACCATCGTTTACCACCGTAAAATTTTGGGCAGCTGAATTTAAACGTGGTCACAGGAGCTTGGAAGATGATGAACGTCCTGGGCGTCCAAAAACTGTAACCACTAACGATAACATCGCTAAAGTTCATCAATTGGTACTAGACGACCGCCCGATTAAAGTTAGGGAAATAGCTGAGATTATGAAGATGTCAAAAGAAACTGTTTGTCCCATATTAAACCAAGATTTGGGCATGAGAAAGCTGTCCGCGCGTTGGGTGCCGCGTTTGCTTACGCTAGACCACAAACGTGCGCGCATGAACATTTCCAGCGCTCTGTTGGCTCAGTTTAGAGGCAATAAGACCGAGTTTTGGCGCCGATTGATAACTGTAGACCAGTGTTGTCCAACGTGACTGTGTGCACGTTATGCTTGTGTTGGTTATTCTAGCGTCAAAAAACCTAAAGCTGTGTATTCGGCTGGGAAAGTGATGGCGAGTGTTTTTTTGGGACAGCCATGGAATTATTTTTATCGACTATCTTGAAAAAGGAAAAACTATAACAGGAGCATACTACGCATCATTATTGGACAAGCTAAAGGAAGAAATTTCGAAAAATCGGCCACATTTGCAAAAAAAGAAAGTCTTGTTCCACCAAGACAACGCACCATCTCACACCTCAACAGTCGCCATGGCAAAAATCCACGAATTGCGGTTCGAACTGCTTGACCATCCACCTTATTCACCGGATCTAGCACCAAGCGACTTTTTTTTGTTTCCTCAACTTAAAACTGCGCTCGGCGGCCAGAGATTTTCGTCAAATGAGGAGGCAATCTCTTTCGTGAAATCGTATTTTGCAGACAAAGACGCCAAGTACTATTTGGAAGGGTTGCAGAGATGGGAGCATCGCTGGGAGAAGTGTGTGGAGTTACAAGGAGACTATGTAGAAAAAAAAAAAAAAATTTTGAGAAAGTCGCTTGCATCATGGTTAGGTCGGTTATTTATCGGACAGCCCTCGTACGTTCAACGACTGTATATCTTTGATTTTACCTTTCTTATTTTGCATCTTTGTGTACTCTGCTGCACTGAGTCCGTTTTTCGGTGATTGTTGCACTTGTTTTGTCGGCGAACATCCCATCCTTTTCTTCATCTTGGCTTTTGGGTTCGGTTCTGCTTCCTCTGCTGTCATGTCTACATCGTTAGCGGCTTTAATATTCACGTCTTCATTTGGCTCTTCTAAAACACCTTTGCGCTTTTTCGGAAATTGTGTTGGTTTGTGTAAAACTTTAATTTCCTCTTTCTTCTCATGCGCTTTGGCATCATCTTCCAAAATATGATCAGTTTTTTTAGCTTCGTCCTTATCTTCAATCGATTTATCCTGGACTGCACTTTCCCACATTTCTCCAAAATGTGAGCCTGCCGGAAAAGATAAGAGCCAAGGTACCAGTTCAGTTGGTTTTTCCTTTTCATCTTTCTCTATTGTTTCTGTTGTTTTTTTCTCAACAGAAGATAGAAGGAGTAATCGAATTGTTATTAGTCTTTCTTCAGTTTTCGAAGGTTTACGAAGTTCTTCAAGTGATTCTTCTTCAACTTCATTTTCCTTTATATTTTCCTCTATTACTTCTGCTGTTTTTTCCTCAACAGAAGATAGAGGGAGTAAAGGAATTTTTATAAGTTTTTCGTCTTCAATCTTTTGCACTGCATTAGTTAGTTTCGTCGCAGTTGTAGATAATTTGGGTACGATGAACAGAATTGGCTGATTGTCAAAATTTTTCTTAGGTAGACTCCATGCAGCTTCATAATTTTTCGACGAAATTTGAAAATGCTGTATTACTCTTGCAGCTTCGCCTTTAAAGCATTGACGAAGAAGCAGCTTTTCTCTGTGTTCTTCATCTGCTCGTTGTTATACGAGTATACCATAACTTTGAACACGTTGTAAAATGTGGCCTATTCCTTAATATCGCCATAAAATGTTGGAATTTTTATTATTTTTCTTTCTTCAAAGTTAGGGCGATGCAAAATTTTAGGCTCTTCTTTTTTTAATTTCTTTTTTAAATTCTGAAGCTTTTCAAAATATTCGTCATATATTTTTTCAAATATGTCTTCAATTTCTACGTTAAAATCTAATTTGCTTTTTAAATTTTGGATGTCTGTGAATAAAAAGTCTAAGCCTTTTATTTGATCGTTGTCGATCATTAATTCCATGCTTAGATCTCCCATTTTTCTTCTGAGGTTGTCAATTTTCCTCATAAATATGGAAGTTTTTCGATCTAAATCTTGGTGTTTAGCTTCAACTTCTTCAATTTTTGTTTTACATGATGGCTTTGTTGGAAAAGTGTTGGACTTGTACAACACCTTTTCGGAAAAATCCGCTTGGGCTTCAGGATTTTTCTTCTTGTTTATTCTCATTTTGAGAGTTTTTCCGCAACACTTTTCCTATTTATTGATGAACTGCTTGTTTTTCTCCAAAGAAATCGTTGGAGGTATATTGATTTGGTCACCTAGTTGAACTTGCTGTGCCTCACAGCCGCTGAATATCTCTTGGATAGCAGTTAGATCACTACGTTTAGTCTCTGCTAAAACGACTTATGCTATCGGTTTTAATGCGGGAATATACACCCGTCTTACAAATATTTTTGTTTAAGCAATATGCGGGAATATATACCCGTCTTACAATTCTTTTTGTTTTAATTTGCCTGTATTTTGAACAGGGCTTTTTGTATATTGCCAGTTTTGTAAATTCAGGACTTTTAATTTTAGCCGAGCACTAGATGCGGCTCGAACCAAAAAATGTTTATAACTCAACAAAGATTTATCATTCCTTACCTCTGATGGGGGGAAATAAAACGTCTTATCTCGAGGGAGAACATATTCATTCTGATTGTATTTCATACTTTTCTTGCTTATATACAAATTTTAAAACTATTTTAAATAACTAAATATATGTGTACGTGTGTATTTAATGTTAACTCTTCTGTAAATTTATGATTTGTGTCCCATGCGTTTTGATTATTATTAGATGCTCACTGCATTTAAATGCATGTGGTTGTTTACGTGCAAGTTAACGATAGCCTCCGCATAGAAACCTTAGCATAACTGTAAACAAAATTGAATCTTTGCACTCTGCAATTACACTGCCTCATAGATTAGAAACATAATTAACTTTTCTGATTATTTAAGAATTCGATATGCTTTTTCCGTTCTGTATCCAAAAATCCATATCGCTCGCCCTCACACGAAGGCATAACAATAACAATCATAAATAAACCACTTAACATTCCGTTGGAATTTGATGTCACAGCTAAAAATGTAATTTAACACTTTGTTCTGGACTCAACCAAGCTGATGCTTACACTTCAGCTCTAACCTTAAGTAAATAAAATCAAATTGTATAAATACTAGTATTTTAGAAATAAAGATTTGATTTGTATCTTACAATCCAGAATAACCACAAGCGTTTTTATTTAATCCGCGCGTTCGCGGATGTAAAATATATATTTTTTTTAAAAATTCCCTCGTTACGGGAATTAATTGGCGCCCAACGTGGGGCACGAATCAAAAAAGTGCCTAGTAAAATTAAAATTTATAAAAAATATAAAATTGTGGTATTGAAAATTGTGAAATAAAAAGTTGTGGTATTAAAATTTATAAAAAGTATAAAAAGTTGAGGTATTAAAATTTATAAAAAGTATAAAAAATTGTGGTATTGAAAATTGTGAAATAAAAAGTTGTGGTATTAAAATTTATAAAAAGTATTAACTGAACTTAAAACAAAAATAAAAGAAAAAAAGAGAGTGTGCTTATGACCGCACGACTGAAGTAAAACTTCTTTCTCTCTATCTATATGTATATATCGCTCATTTGCTGCAAGACCGGCATAAGTCAAAAAAATCGATTCGCCAGAAAACGCGTTT
Organism: Bactrocera dorsalis; assembly: GCF_023373825.1. NCBI lineage: Eukaryota > Metazoa > Arthropoda > Insecta > Diptera > Tephritidae > Bactrocera > Bactrocera dorsalis. The sequence goes on from NC_064305.1 coordinate 45,190,990, forward strand.
AAAGTTTTCAACTTACCTTACCTTACACGGAAAACAGGAAACATATTCTCTTCTCAAGCGGAGCATATAAGAGGTATTCATATGAATTTTTCACTCAACATGAAGTATTATATAACGAACAATTCTGCATCATTAACTCAAAAATGCAGCAAATGAGCGATATATGAATGTGTGTGTGCAATATATACATGTAAGCACATATACATGTATTTATTTCCTACAAATATTTAAGCCTGGACCCCTGGTCAGTGTGGAACTTGAATCCGAACTAAACCTCCTACCGTCCTGTACCGTTCCCCCCGGTACCACCGTCAAGTATTACGTCGGGAGGATGGTTGAGTGACACTCATATGTACGTAATGGTCCAAATGCAGTCAGTTAGAAGTTGCATTTACTTGGCCCCACCTCTGTTGGTCTGATAACCCCCCATGTACATTGTTACATTGTTCGTCGCCAACCCTTCCCGTCACGTCAATGTTAGTGTGTTTGGGTCGTGGTTGTTCGTTTCGTTTAGCCGCTCACTTCTCCGCTGCTGTTCGCTAGCACGTTGGGATTTCATAACCCTGGCTGCCACTTGGCAAGCAGCTTTCCACTTCTCTACTATTCGACCATTTTGGTTTACCAAGTTATCAGGAGTTGGGTCTACACCGAAAGCATTTTTTAAGTGTTGCCTTTCATGGTTATATTTCGGGCAATAGAAAAATGTGTGTTCTACATTTTCGACGGTATCGCCTCCGCAATAACCGCATGTGTCGTTGTTTTCGTGTCCGAATCGTTTCAAATATGCTTTGAAGCAGCCATGTCCTGTGAGGATTTGAGTTAAGTGGAAATCTACCTCACCGTGTGGTCTGTTTAACCATGGTTCAACGTTGGGGATCAGTCGGTATGTCCACCGCCCATTTTCGCTTTCTTGCCAGCGTTTTTGTCAGTGATTCACCGTCTCTGCCCTTGCAATTTCTTTCAGTGTATTATGCGGTAGCCTGTCATTTGTAAGACATTGAATTTCTTTCGCCAAGAGGTCTAAAGGGTGTAGACCCGAGATTATTAGGGCAGCATCTTCCGATACTGTGCGAAACGCAGAGCAAACTCTTAGCGCGCAAGTGGCATATATAGAAAAGAGGCCACGGCGATAAGATTTTACTTCGAGGGCATTCCCCCATATCTGGGCGCCGTACAGTGCGACTGACTTTAATACACCAGCTAATAGTCGTCTTCTATTTTGCTTTGGCCCGCGGGTATTTAGCATTAATCGGGTCAAGGCTCCGCACACTTTTGTAGCTTTTTCGCATGTGTACGCTACGTGTTCTTTAAAGGACATCCTTGCATCAAGAATGATTCCTAAGTACTTAATTGCGGGTTGAGTAGTGATGCTTACACCTTTTGTGCTGAACGTGGCAACTTCTCGAACTTTTCTGCCAGTAATGAGTACCGCCTCGGTCTTGCTCTCCGCTAGGGTCAGTCCGTTAGTTTCGAGCCAATCGCTTATTAACGTTATTATTCTGTTGGTAGTCGTAACTATATCGTGTATGTGCTTTGCTATGACCACAACCGCGATATCGTCTGCGAACCCAATGATGTGTACGTTTTCCGGTACTTTGAGTCGCAGTACTCCGTCATACATTATATTCCAGAGGAGGGGCCCGAGTACAGATCCCTGTGGCACTCCCACGGAGATTTTGTATTTTTTGTAGCCCTGGTCTGTGTTATAGCATAGGGTCCTATCGTTGAAGTAACTGACTATCAGGTTGTAGAGATATGCCGGTACAGAGAAGTTCTTTAACGCACTTAGAATACTTGGCCATGATGCTGTATTGAAGGCATTTTTGACATCGAGGGTAGCAACCATACAATATTTGATGGTGCCACCTTTCCATCTTTTCCCACTAATGGCCTTTTCCGCCAGTGTCTTCACGAGGGTCACTGCTCCGATTGTTGATCTAGCCTTCCTAAATCCAAATTGGTTTGGGGATAAACCGCCGGCGTCGTCAATGGCCTTACTTAAGCGTTGATAAATGATGCGCTCAAGAATTTTTCCCACAGAGTCCAACATGCAGAGTGGTCGGTAGTGAGACGGGTCTGTCAGAGGTTTGTTGGGTTTTGGCAGTAATATGAGGTGTTGCCTTTTCCAGATTGTTGGGAAACAGCCATCCTGCATACATAAATTGAAAAGTGCTCTAAATGGGTCTATGTTCCTAGCAATCGATGTTTTAAGCGCTATATTTGGGATGCCATCTGGTCCTGAGGCTTTACATGGGTCGAGCCGGTCGCATGCCTCTATGACCTCTTCGTTCGTTACTTCTGGTATCACCTCTCTTTGTTGCACCACCACGATCTCTCGAGGTAGTTGGGGTCGGGTCGGGAAAAGAACTGAAACAATTTTGTTAAGGGTTGCAGAGGAAGTTGGCATTTGACCTCGAATGCGTAGTTTCCCCATTACGGTCTTGTAAGCGAGTCCCAAGGCATTGTTTTCAGCATCGTCACAGAGTTTGAGAAAATATTCCTGTTTACTTTTTTTGATAGTCTGTTTCAAGAGCTTTCTCTTGGCCTTGAAACTTGCTTGTAGAGAGTTGTATTCGTAGGTACCACGAGACCTTTGGTATAGGCGTCTTGCTTTTTGGCATTCTTTCCACAGTTTAGCAATTAAGTCGTTTCACCAGTAAACGGGGGGACGATGATTGCGTCGTGGAAGCTTCGACATTGATATGTCGCATGCACTCTTAATACGGCTCATAATCAATAAAGTCGCCTGGTTAACCGAGCGCAAGTTATCAGGTAGAGTAGCGGGTCCAAAGGCTTCTTCGAAGAGGTCTGGGTCGAATGTTTTGGGTCGCCATGAACTTCTTGTTAGGGTCCGTAAGTGGAGCCGTGTCTGTGGAGCATTTATCTCAAATATAATGGCATAGTGATCACTGAAAGTGTACTGATCGCTAATTTGCCATTGCGCTCTACGAACTAGGCTTGAGTTTACGAAAGTAAGGTCTATCACTGATTGTCGGCCGCCTTTGTTGAACGTGCATTGGTTACTTGTGTTGAGTAGCTCAAGATCCAGGGAAGCAAAAGCTTCTAGTAAGGCTCTGCCCCTACTGTTAGTTCTTTTGCATCCCCATTCAATGGCCCAGGCATTAAAATCGCCAGCTATAACCAATTTAGTTCTACCTCGGGCATCGGTTACAATGCAGTCGATAATATTCTCAAATTCTTCATCATTGATGCTGGGGGGTAAATAGCAACTATAAATATGTATGTCGCTAACTTTAGCTCGAACAAAGCCGTTGAAAGAGCAGAGTAAACACATCGGCTTATTGGTGCAGTCTTTCGCTCACCTTCACCACATCTTCTGTAGGTCCTAGACCTATCCTCGTTTGTGCACACTTTCGCTGTGTGTCCATAGTCAAGACACCTGAAGCATCGCTGCGGCTGCCTATGTTCCCGAATACGGCAAATTACCCACCCGACTTTCAGCTTTCTACTTTGTAGAAGCTTCCTAGCTGACTCAACCGGGAGTTTTATGAGCGCAGTTTGAGTGTCTCCGTAAGCCTTTCTTATTCCCTTAATTGCTGAGATCGTCAACTCCTTGTCTCCCAGCTCTCTTTGCAGAACATAGAGAACCTCTTCTTTACTGGTGATTTCATCCAAGTCTTTACACTCAAGTAAGATCTCCTGGGTCAACAGTTTAACGTTTGCTTGGTCACCAAGGCATTTCTTCATATTTTCGTGCGAGTCTGTTGGTATCACTGTACCACTTAGTTGTAGCAGCATTTCTCCGCCTTGTGTTTTGCGTATTTTGGTTACCATGTTTCCGAATGCGTTCAGATTAGAGCCAGTCTTAATCTTGCGTAGGATTTCAGCATAGGTAAGATTCCCATTTTTTGAGATCAATATGGCGCTTGCAGTCTGTCGCGTTCTATGTGTTCAGCACATCAATCTGTCGAAGCATTGCCGCAACGAGACGCGAAAGAAACTAACAAACGATCGCCGATTGTTACCGCTTCCCTTGCCGCTGTAACAGCTTCGCCTTCCAACGTGCGTAAATATGTATTCATATGTATGAACTTGCATAAGGAGCATGCATGCATGTGTTTATGTTTTCATATTCATATTCATGCATACATACATATATTTATGTCTCTTCATATTCTTGCGTATGTGAGACATAATGTATTTTGTACACATTTTCGGTGTCAAAATGAAACAAAATGTAAACAAGCAAAACGAAATTCTTCGTTGGGAGTCTCTTCATATTCTCTTCTTCGGCATATATGCCTTGTCATCATATGCCGTAAATACATATATTTCTGTCTCTTCATATTCTCGGTTAGAATATGTGAGAGAATTGTAAACAATGTTAAAATTGCGAGGCGAATTTCGACCTTACATACAATGTTAACAAATTTTATGTTCTCTGTCTATACTTTTCAGTTCTCTGGTTATTGCAAATTTGTTTACTTGCACACATAATTACATATGTATGTACGTGAATATGCGCGACCGCTTGGTCTTTTAATATGTACATGTGAAAATGTTCAATATTCCTCTTATTCATGTGTACAGTCAATCCCGGTTTAGTAGTACTCCGCTTAAATGAAAGTCATCCCTCTTAACTGCTTATCTTGCTGCATCTCACGGTTAGTTTTTTGAAATACATTCAAACTATTGTTTTAAGTATGTACGACTCGGTTAAGTATCCGCAGTCGCTTATGTACCATATTATATTTTTATTTTTGACAAACCACAAAAATCTGTATCTTTGATTGTGCCACATAACCGGGATTGACTGTATTTTACGCGGCTTGAAAAAATCTGCGTCGATATGTATGCAAGCTCATACATACATATATAAGTTAGCACCCCATACATTCAAAAGTATCATATGATGCAGTAATATCATATGATACAAAGTAAAATAATATGATACCACTAACTCGCTGAGACTGCGACACGTGTAGTGGCAACCTATGGGAAGCGCAACGTCAGCGAAGTGCCAACCTGTGGGAAGCGCAGCGTCAGCAAACTCCGTACCCGTTGCAGCGGCAAACATAGGTCTAGAGTTAAGTATAATTAATTGTAAATGTTAGTTCTTAAGTGGAATTCAATAAAGGAGCATAGCTCCAAAAATATATTTTCTTATTAAACATAATAAAACGTTTTTTAACTGGCGCCCGAGCAGGGACCAGCGCGCGTAAGTAGTAATTGCCTGAAAACCAAAAAGTAAGGCTCCGCGAGTGGCGAACGGTAGTGATTGTGAAAAAAAAGAAAAAAGCCTGAAAATAAAAAAGTAAGGCTCCGTGAGTTAAAAACAAAAAAAGTGTGTGAAAAACAAAAAATACAATAAATACTTGGCTAACGAGCGGCTACAACGCACAACGTGGGATTTCTAAACGCCGAGGGACCTCAGTACTGTTAAAGAAAAGGGACAACCCCGGAGCGCAGCACAACATCCTATGGAAAGCTGGAAACACCTAATGTAAGATTTATAAAATATTATATTTTAAGACTATTATAAAGAATACGGAATTTGAATTGAAAGAAAATAATTATTCGACACAGAAAAGAAAACAAAGAAATTATAAAGATTTTATTATTAAGAATACGGAACTTGAATTGAAAGAAATTAATTATCCGACACAAAAAAAAAAGCCTTAAATTAACGTAAACTTTACGAAAAGATTCAAATATTGTCAAAGGAAGTACTATTGCAAAGGAATTTTTCTTAAAAAAAAAACTAATTAACTTAAAAGAAAAGATTATTATAATGCCGGATACAGCCGAAGAGCTAATTGAGCAGCTAAATCAAATGAGGCTAGATTATGGGCAAACCACCCATCCTCCAAATCCTTCCACCCATCCTCTAAACCCTCCCACCCCTAACCCAACTTTAATAACGACAATAGTCCGTGAAGTACTCGAACGAATGAGTACGCAGACCGTAACAGACTTTACAGAACCCGACCATAGCGTGACACTAAACGCGAATAACATAAATGAACTAGACAAAATTCCGGACATGGTGAAATGCCTTAGGGAATTCTCAGGACGACCAGGAGAATTTAACTCCTGGAGGAAGAGCGTAGACAGGATTTTTAAAGCCTACGAGGGAGTCCAGAATACTCCTAAATATTTTGCAATACTTCATACTATCAGACATAAAGTAACTGGTGATGCCGACACCGCACTAGAATCATATAATACTCCACTTGATTGGAGCCAAATTAGAAAATGCCTTATGATGCATTATTCCGATAAAAGGGACATAGGTACCCTCGAATATCAGATGACCACTCTGGTCCAACGCTATGACGACATTCCGACCTTCTATCAAAGAGTTTATCAACACCTTTCACTTATATTAGATAAAATTTCATGTCTCGAGTTAAGTGACGAGTCCATACGGACTATGACAAACTCATATAGGGACAAAGCTCTCGACACATTTATTAGAGGACTAAATGGCGATTTACCTCGTCTTCTCAGCATGAGAGAACCGACGACCTTGCCACAAGCATTGCATTTATGTCAAAAACTTGACAACATGACATATAGAATAAACCACGCGAACAATACACACAAACCCAATATTCAACCACCACCACGACCTCCCCGAAATAACAATTTTAATAATTTCAATAACAACAGACCTTTTTACCCCGAATTAACGTATTCCCATTCCCCCAGACGAAATTTCGACCAACAAGCATTTGGTCGTCAATCAAATCGATATCACCAACACTCTCCCAACTATATGCAAAATAACCAAGGATTCATGCCGAGGTTCAACAATTACTCGAACAACCCCCATAGTACCAGAGAAAATACCTCCTTTAATAACAGACCGAATTTACCACCTAAACCACCGACCCCAATGGAAGTAGACCAATCAATACGTTCAAGACAAATCAATTATCAGAATAGGCCCAATACATTCCAGGACAATCGACCACCGAAACGTCCGATTTCCGCACAACTAACTCACCCTCCGAGCAAAATACAACGAAATTTTTTTACTAACGCAGTAGAATCAGACCCCAACGGGATATACGACGACAATTTCTACGATAGCAATTATGACAATGCAGGAAAAAACGAGCCTGATACCATTAATTTTTTAGATTAGCGCCGTCTTCGCTGCCTTATTACGAATTTAGGACAAGGCGCGGAGACACAATAGATTTTCTTATCGATACCGGATCCAATAAGAATTACATCCAATCCACTAGAATTAGGAACCCAATTCTGAACGAAAAGCCCTTTACGGCGAAATCAGTTGCCGGAACAATTGAAATTACTCACCATACCTTCGTCGACATTTTCGGACCAACATTAGGGAAAACAAAATTTTTTATTACCAACTCTAGGGTCGTTCCACGGCATAATAGGCAACGACACACTTAAAGAATTAAAAGCAATTATTCATACCGACAAAAATTTGATGACAATTTGTCAAAGTATAAATATAACGTTAAAACAACGAATATCTCACGAGGTGAATAATGTGGCAATCAATACTCCACATCTCTCCTTACAACAACAAAACAAAGTTAATAACATTATTGATAAATGTCCAAACCTTTTTTCCGATCCCGATGAAAAACTTACCTATACCACCCTCGTAAAAGGAGAAATCAGGACAACAACCGAAACCCCCGTCTATTCCAAGCCATACCCGTATCCCATGGCATTAAAATACGAAATCGAACGCCAAATTGAAGAACTCTTAGACAACGGAATAATAAGGAGATCGAAATCTCCATATAACTCCCCAATTTGGATAGTTAACAAAAAGGCAGATGCCTCTGGCGAAAAAAAATTCCGAATGGTCGTAGATTATCGTAAACTCAATTCAGTTACGATTCCCGATAAATATCCCATACCAGAAATTAACGAAGTCCTTGCAAATCTGGGAAACAATAAACTATTTACTGTTATTGATTTAAAAAGTGGGTTCCATCAGATTCCACTTCGCGGGTCAGACATTGAAAAAACAGCATTTTCCGTAAACAACGGAAAATATGAATTCCTCCGCTTACCTTTCGGTTTAAAAAATGCTCCGGCCACATTCCAAAGAGCACTAGACGATATTCTTCGTCAACATATAGGAGTAAGATGCTACGTTTACATCGATGAAAACCTTAAGCTTTTTTAAGATTGAAGTTAAACACGATGGACTCACTAAGATGCGTAACTAAAAGCTAATTGCCTGTGCTAAATTCGAATTTAAATAATTCCGATTAAAAATTGAAAAACGTCCGTTCGCGGTTATGATCTTTAATACAATGATAATCTTTATTCCAACAGTTCATTAGTTAGCCTAAATCTTAACCTAACGGCTTAGACTAGAGGTAAGTATGTATACAAAAAAGGGGTAAGTATATAGTTCTAATTCAATTCAGCATCTTAAATTCATTGTAATAGATTATTCTAGTACCTAAGTAGTAGATTATGGTTATACTTGTATGTTACAAAATTCGTAAGTATTTTACATAATGTAAAAGATTTTATAATGCATACAATTATTTTAACAAATTAAGTTCTTAAAATATATTTTTTGATTTATAAAGTCGCATGACGCAACATCGGCTACCTTGACAGGATCATGATCCTTCAACTTCGACAGGCAGCAGGGCGAGCTTGTGAATAGGGCGCTTAATGGTGCCTGCCTTGGTAGCCACGTCTGCCACTCGCACCTTTCCGTCTCGTCCTTCTACGGTTGCGGCGATTCGTCCTAGTGCCCACTGCTGCGGTGGCGTGTTGTCTTCGTGGACGAGGACGAGATCGCCGGGCTGCAGGTTGCGTTTCGGGTGCAGCCATTTGTTGCGCTGCTGAAGACTGGTAATGTACGTTTTGGACCACTGTCGCCAAAACTGTTGCTTGAGACAGCAAACAAGTTGCCATCTCTCGCAATAGCGAACTCGGTCCGTTGACACTTCTGCCGGTGGTAAGGCTCGGAGGGAGCACCCTATTAATAGGTGTGCTGGAGTCAATGCTTCGCCATCGTTGGGATCCTGGCTCAACGGTGCGAGGGGCCGCGAGTTGAGGATGGCCTCCACTTCGGCTATCAGTGTTCCTAGCTCTTCGGCGGTGAGTAGCACGTTGCCCATTGCGCGCACGGCGAGGTGTTTGGCGGACTTCACTGCCGCCTCCCATAACCCGCCGAAGTGCGGCGCCCTCGGTGGTATAAAGGCGAATTTGAACCCTTCTACGGCGGCGAATTCCAGTACTTCCGGAGACTGGGACAGAAACGCCTCTTTGAGTTCGCGCAACTTGCGATCGGCGCCGACGAAGTTCGTTGCGTTGTCGCTGTATATCGTCTGTGGCATCCCTCGGCGACCAATGAACCTTTTTAGGGCGAGAATAAAGGAATTAGTTGATAAGTCAGAGACTAATTCTAAGTGTACTGCTTTAGACGTGAAACAAACGAAAACTGCGATATAGGTTTTTACGGGTGGTCGACCGCGTATTTTTAATGTGGTATAAATTGGACCACAAAAATCTACGCCACATATAAGAAAGGGTCGTAGCGCTCGAAGCCTTTCGACTGGCAAATTTCCCATTATTTGGGTTTGCAACTTCGGCTTATAATGAAAGCAGTGTGTACAGTTTCTTACGGTTCTACTGCATGCTTCTCTTGCATTAATCAGCCATATGCGTTCTCGAAGAAACCCAACCAACGCTTTTGCCCCTGGGTGGTGATTTCGAAAGTGCAGGAACCGTAAATAATTGATAACGAAGTGCGAATTCTTATTTAGTAATAATGGGAATTTGGCATCGTATGGGAGAGGTGCATTTAAAAGGCGACCTCCTACTCGGATTAATTTGAATGAAAGCGACATATCCGAGTACTCATGCAAAAACGGATTCAGTTTTTGCAAGTTTGCGGGTAGCGTGGTGCCTTTCGTGAGTTTTTGGATTTCATTCGCAAATTCCGAATGTTGAATCACCTGAACAATTTTTAAAAAACTCAAGTGTAATTCGTCAGATGTCAGGTGCCTTCCCTCCGTAGGTATTTTTGGTCGTCTAATCCACCGTAATAGATAGGCAACCACACGAAGCAATTTTTGATGAGAAGAGAACTTTTCGATAAGGTTCAATAGTGAATTCTCTTTCACATTTATGGCTAGTGTGAAAGTATTTTTCTTCTTCTCTAATGCTTCATCGTCTGGGGAAAGCTGGAAGTGAGTGTTAATTGGCCATAAAGCGGGGTCTTCTAGGAGGAACTGTGGACCGCCAAACCATATTGAATTATTCAATTCATCCACGTTGCAACCCCGAGACACTTGATCCGCAGGATTTTGTTTTGTTGGCACATGTCGCCAATTTATATTGTCAGTCCATTCTTGGATTTCAGACACTCTATTTGCAACAAAGGTTTGTAATGACGATGGATGCGTTTTTACCCAATGCAATACGATTTCAGAGTCTGTCCAAAATATAATTTTTTCAAATTGTCGATTCAACATTGGCGCAATTCGTGACCATAATTTGGCAAGAAGATGTGCTGCCGAGAGCTCGAGACGCGGAAGAGACTTGGTCTTCAGCGGAGCCACTCTAGATTTTGCAGTAAGCAGCATACATTTGACACCACTAGCAGATTGGCTTCGTATATATATGCAGCATCCGTACGCTCTTATTGAAGCGTCGGAGAAGCCATGTATTTGGCAGATAGCACTCGACTCTAGATTTACGTATCGAGGAATGCTAATTGATGACAGCTGCAGTAGGTTGGCTTTGAAATTCTGCCAGCTAGTATCAAGACGCAATGGAATCGACTCATCCCAATCTAGTTTTTGGATCCAAAGCTCTTGCAATAAGATTTTTGCTTTGGTAACTAGTGGGGCTAATAATCCAAGAGGATCGAAAAGGCGAGCAGAGACTGATAGTATGTTTCGTTTAGTAGCTCGCAGATCATGAAAATTGGCATCCAAAACAAACCGAAACAAATCCTCTTTCGGCAACCAATGGATTCCTAGTGTTTTAGTTGAGTTTTTGTCATTGAAGCTTAATGACTTTTCAGTATAATTACTGTCGAAAAATTTAGGGTGGTTCGAAAACCACTTTGTCAAGGTGAATCCGGCCGAGTTTAATATTTTAATTACTTCACTTCTTATAAGATCTAGAGACTCAAAATTTTCAGATCCTGTTAATAAGTCATCAACATAAAAGTCTCTTTTAATGGCCAATGAACCGAGTGGGTATTTAGTTGTATTAGCATCACTGAGCATTTGTAAACATCGTGTTGCGAGAAATGGAGCAGGCGCAGTGCCGTATGTTACGGTGTTAAGACGAAAAATTTGAATTTGCTCAGAAGGATGCTCTCTCCACACAATAAGCTGACAATTTCTGTCTTCTTCATGCATAATTATTTGACGGTACATTTTAGTAATGTCCGCTGTTAGTGCATACTTATGTAAGCGAAAACGAAGAAGAGTTGAATATAATTCTTCTTGGATGGTTGGACCTACCATCAAAAGTTCATTTAATGAAATTTGAGAAGAAGTACGACTCGACGCATCAAAGACAACTCGTAATTTTGTTGTTGTGCTTTCGGGCCTCAAAACACACTGATGCGGAATGAAATAGTGTGGTTCACTCGGGATCTTATTATTTGTTGGGCTCATGTGACCCAGCGCTTTATACTCATTCATGAAGTCCAGATACATTTTACGAAGTTCTGGATCTTTCAATGTTTTCCTCTCCAGGGCCTGAAATCGCCGAACTGCGATTTCATAGGAGTGACCGAGTAACTTACGGTCAGCTTTAAAGGGCATTCTGACTTGAAGCCTTCCTGAAGGTAATACTTCAGTTGTTTTGACGAAAAATTGTTCACATTCATTTTGTTCAGGTGTGAATTTGTTGCCAATTGTTTCTGAAGGAAGTTCCTCCAGAGCCCAGAATTTTTGGACTACTGAATCTATTGACGTTAAGTCTTCTTCAGTTTGGCATAATGTGCTATTTACTTCGGGAGGAGGACTAAGACTGCTGACATATTTGCCAGAAACAATCCATCCCAAAAGAGTTTTCTGTAGCGCTGGTTGATTAGGGCCACTTTTAATTTGACCAACCGCTAATAAATCGAAAAAGGTTTCCGCCCCTAATAACATATCGATCTTTTGAGATTTTTGGAATTCTGGATCCGCCAATTTAATATTGTGCGGAATTTTCCAACCATTAATATTAATGGTATGGTCTGGATGATTAGCCGAAATACATCGCATAATCCAGAATTCCGCCGAAAATTCATAATTATTTACGCGCGATTTCACAAATGCGCTCAATTTGGCCCCAACTTTTGTACTTGAATTACCAATCCCGATAATATTTAAAGTCCTGTTTTGGCGTCGAATCCGCAGTTTTTGGGCCAAATCCTCCGTTATAAAGTTGACTTGACTTCCCGAGTCCAGCAAGGCTCTTGCGGGCAGGTACTCTCCACAGCTTGATCTCACCAGAATAACTGCTGTTGCCAACATTACCCGATCAGGCACACTTATTGTATGCATTGCGTGTGTAGTTGTTGTTGGTTGCGGATGAGGCTCAGCAGTGAAGGATACAGGATACTGGTGCAGTAAGGTGTGGTGGGACCGATTACACACGCGACATCGATCCGCTCTGCATTTGGATACCGTATGTCCCTTACGCAAACAATTTATGCATAAGGGCACTGATTTGACAAACTCAAATCTCTGTTGAACAGAGAGAGTTTTAAAAGTGGGGCAAGCTGTTAAGTAGTGGTCCTTCGATTTACACTGCTGGCATGTTGGCTGCTTTGTATTCGCTGCAACTAAAGCGGATTTAGTTCCATTCATGTGAGGCTGCTTCACGTGGTTCGCGCTGGCTGCTGCTATGGGTCTCGTCCTCGAAGATGATGCGCCTTCAGCTGATAGATGCTGGTACCGTCTATTTAAGATAGCTTCACAATCCTTCCACAATGGTAACTTGTCGTAATCCAGCTGTTCTTCCCACTTTGATCGGGTGGCAGAGTCAACTTTTGTCATGACTATGTGAATAATTATCGCATTTGTGATTTGTTTCTCATCGCCCAGCGATAGCAATGAGTCATATACAGCCGACACTTCATCAATCATCGCGCGCAATGAAGGGGCTGATGGCTTAGGGATAGTTGGCAGCTCAAAAAGTTTTGAAATCGTATTAAAAAAAATCAAACATTTATTGTCATAAACCTTTTTGAGACTTGCCAATGCCTTCGGATAGTTTTCGTCCGACATTTGAAACGCTTTTACCGTGCCTAGAGCCTCCCCAGATAGACAATTAACCAGATGGTTAAATTTTTCAATATCTGGGATGTTTGGATCATTGTGAACCAAACTCTCAAACAAACTCATGAAATTTTTAAATTCCGAATATTCTCCCTTGAATTTCGGCAAATTCATTTTTGGGAGCCTTGAGCTGTGAGACGTTACGAACGATGTTTCAGCAATAGATGTTCTATTTTTGGCCAAAATTGTTTTAATTATAGATTTTGTTTCTACAATTATGTCCTCTAACTCCCCTCGGGCCATGTCGTCTTCATCAATCTCTTCAATTTTAGATTGGCATTTCATCAATTTCTCACTATGTGAGTTTAGTATGTCAAGACGACATTCCAATTCGATTGGATCTAATGACATCGTTTTTTCTAGAAGACCCGTTTTTATTCGCAAAATGCTACTTTTCGCCACCGTCCTTTGACGCTTTAATGATTTTAAGTCGATCAACTCCTTACTCGGAGAGAGGTTGGCGATAGTTGGCTTTGGCTTGCTCATTTTTGCTTGTTAAATTAAATTTCCGGAAAAAAAAACTATACAGGTTGGCAACAGATATATTAGGGATCGATAACGAAAACGAAAAATATATGTATAGCGATTCCGAAATATACGAAAGCCAGACCAATAGCAATAAAGGTTGGCAACAAATATATTTAGAATCGGTTAAGAGAACGAGAAAAAATGATATCGATTCCCAAGTATACGAAAGCCGAACCTATGAAGTATGCAAAATAAGCAATAGCACAATTGAACGTTCTTGAAAATGTTTTTTTTGTTTTTTTAAGCGAGAAAATTTTCCAAAGAACCGTAAAACTTTATTTCGTTTAAAATTTTAAAAAATTTTTTGTCTGCAAGATATAAAATGTCGCACCTTAATGTTCAATTAAGAACGCTACCGCAAATCCCACGATCCCTCTTTCACTTATGTAGACGCATAGATGCATAGATGCATAAATGCTTATGTACATGTGTATGTATATATACGTATGCGAATATTAAAATATAAATATATGCAATAAGAAAATATACGTATGTGAAAAAATGTGAAAAGAGGGAGAGCCAAAAACTGAAAGTGTGCACTTGCTCTTTTTTTTTTTTTAATTTTCGTTTTTTTTTTATTCGCACCACTTTCAGTGATTCGCACTCGTTACCTGTTGTGAATGCATAGGCGGTTTGCCTGCGTTCACTTCCCTTTTGCAGAGAATGCAATTGCAGCTCATTCCCACGAAGAGACGGATCTGGCGTCGACGTTAGCAGCGACGGTGTTGTTGACGTTGACTTGGCAGCGGCGAGAATCCGCGTTGACGCAGCAGCGGTGGGACGATGGTGTTGACGTTGACGCAGCAGCGGCGAGAATCCGTTGACCCAGCAGCAGTGGGACGATGGTGTTGACGCAAGCCCGTTCGGTACCGACGTGATGTTACCACAAATAACGGGTGATTTTTTTGAGGTTAGGATTTTCATGCATTAGTATTTGACAGATCACGTGGGATTTCAGACATGGTGTCAAAGAGAAAGATGCTCAGTATGCTTTGACATTTCATCATGAATAGACTTACTAACGAGCAACGCTTGCAAATCATTGAATTTTATTACCAAAATCAGTGTTCGGTTCGAAAATTTTTTATCGACAAATTTTGTTCAGCGATGAGGCTCATTTCTGGTTGAATGGCTACGTAAATAAGCAAAATTGCCGCATTTGGGGTGAAGAGCAACCAGAAGCCGTTCAAGAACTGCCCATGCATCCCGAAAAATGCACTGTTTGGTGTGGTTTGTACGCTGGTGGAATCATTGGACCGTATTTTTTCAAAGATGCTGTTGGACGCAACGTTACGGTGAATGGCGATCGCTATCGTTCGATGCTAATAAACTTTTTGTTGCCAAAAATGGAAGAACTGAACTTGGTTGACATGTGGTTTCAACAAGATGGCGCTACATGCCACACAGCTCGCGATTCTATGGCCATTTTGAGGGAAAACTTCGGACAACAATTCATCTCAAGAAATGGACCCGTAAGTTGGCCACCAAGATCATGCGATTTAACGCCTTTAGACTATTTTTTGTGGGGCTACGTCAAGTCTAAAGTCTACAGAAATAAGCCAGCAACTATTCCAGCTTTGGAAGACAACATTTCCGAAGAAATTCGGGCTATTCCGGCCGAAATGCTCGAAAAAGTTGCCCAAAATTGGACTTTCCGAATGGACCACCTAAGACGCAGCCGCGGTCAACATTTAAATGAAATTATCTTCAAAAAGTAAATGTCATGAACCAATCTAACGTTTCAAATAAAGAACCGATGAGATTTTGCAAATTTTATGCGTTTTTTTTTTAAAAAAAGTTATCAAGCTCTTAAAAAATCACCCTTTAGTCTAACGTTTTAACGGCCAAAGTTATCGGTTTTTAGTTTTACGGCACTTTTCTTTTAACGGGTTGTACCTCTTTTCCGGCACTTTTTGGCGGCACTCGCGACACTCTTTTTATTTTGCTTATGTTTAGCAACGGCACTTTATGTTTTTGGCGGTAGTTTTTAATATTATGCACTAACTGTGTAACCACCTTTAGCAGAAAAAATGTAAACGCTTATTTCAATACTGCTTTTATTTTCACACTCCACTGTATGCCGTTTAACCGATTTATCCACCTTTGGTTTCTCTCCTTTTCTTCCTTGTGTTTGCGCACTATTGGACTGGTGAATTTTACCGCACGTATGTCATATAGTATGTATGTATTATATTGTGTTTTCACCACCCACTTCACAAAACGTTTCTCTCAGTTGCTTTTTTTTTTTTTTCAACTTTTAATTTGGTTAATTTGTATTTTATTTTCTTTATGTTTAGATTTACCACTTCGTTTTTATTCACTTCAGTGTGTGTCCATATGTGTGCACTTCGCAATTATTTTACATATATGTATGTATCCACCAAGTGTTATACTATTATATATTTTACACAAGCCACTGACGGAAAATAGGAAACATATTCTCTTCTCAAGCGGAGCATATAAGAGGTATTCATATGAATTTTTCACTCAACATGAAGTATGATATAACGAACAATTCTGCAGTATTAACTCAAAAATCACGTTTTTTGATTTATGCCGGTCTTGCAGCAAATAAGCGATATGTATATTTTTTAATGTAAAAATTTGTTTTTGAATTTTTTATATATACATATATGTATGTATATCTATGTAGATATATTTTATTTTTATTTTTAATGTCTTTGTCCAGACATTTATTTTTAGTTGTCACTTTAATCACTTTCACTCGACCGAAACCGAAATAAATTGAAAATTCACAGGCAATTGCTCACGCGTTAGAAATTAAATTAATACGCCAAGTAAGTATTACTTTCTTCGAAAATTTTTTACAGCCACGCACTGAGTCCCTGCTCGGGCGCCATGACAAAACCTTAAGCTTTTTTAAGATTGAAGTTAAACACGATGGACTCACTAAGATGCGTAACTAAAAGCTAATTGCCTGTGCTAAATTCGAATTTAAATAATTCCGATTAAAAATTGAAAAACGTCCGTTCGCGGTTATGATCTTTAATACAATGATAATCTTTATTCCAACAGTTCATTAGTTAGCCTAAATCTTAACCTAACGGCTTAGACTAGAGGTAAGTATGTATACAAAAAAGGGGTAAGTATATAGTTCTAATTCAATTCAGCATCTTAAATTCATTGTAATAGATTATTCTAGTACCTAAGTAGTAGATTATGGTTATACTTGTATGTTACAAAATTCGTAAGTATTTTACATAATGTAAAAGATTTTATAATGCATACAATTATTTTAACAAATTAAGTTCTTAAAATATATTTTTTGATTTATAAAGTCGCATGACGCAACACCCTAGAAAATGCTAATATGAAAATCCAATTAGATAAATGTACATTTGCTAAAGAAGAGGTAGAATTTTTAGGATATGTAATCAGTTCAAATGGGATAAAAACCAACCCTGAAAAAGTAGAAGCAGTAGCCAAATTTCCAGTTCCACAAACTCTCAAAGAATTAAGATCCTTCCTAGGTATGTCAGGTTATTACCGACGATTTATCCAGGATTACGCAAAAATAGCTAAACCATTAACAGCACTGTTAAGAGGAGAAGCCGGCCATGTCTCCAAACGGAACTCGAAAAAGATAGAAATAGAATTAGACAACGAGGCTTTAGAAGCATTTAATAAAATAAAAAATACTTTAGTATCCAAGGATATAGTTTTAACGCATCCAAATTTCGATAAAGATTTTGAATTAACGACCGATGCCTCAGATTTCGCATTAGACCAATTACTTTCATATCGAGAACTTTAAGTAAAGCCGAAGAACATTATGCCACCAATGAGAAGGAAATGCTTGGTATAATATGGTCACTTAATTCACTTAGAAATTACCTCTACGGTTCAAAAAAAGTTAAAATTATCACCGATCATCAACCTCTTACCTATGCCTTAAGCCATAAGAATACTAATAGTAAAATGAAGCGATGGAAAGCCATTTTAGAAGAGTATAACTACGAACTAACTTACAAACCTGGTAAAACAAATGTAGTTGCAGACGCACTTTCAAGGATACCAATACAAATAAATTCACTCACACCTACGATTCATAGCGATGAAAGCTCAAGCCATAATTTAATCCCTTGTACAGAAGTTCCAATCAATGTTTTCAAAAATCAAATTTTTTTCAAGATTGACGAAATATCCTCATATCAATTTAAAATAATTTTTCCAACAGTGCATAGACATATAATTACAGAGCCAGAGTATAACGAACAGTCATTGATTTCATACATGAAACGATTCCTTAACCCATCCGTTATAAATGGAATTCATACCGAAGTAAGGATAATGGGTATGATGCAAAATATCTATCCTATTCATTCTAGTAGCATTAAAAGCCGATGTACCCAAAAACTAGTTGAAGATATTAGTGATGAACAAGAGCAGGAGAACGTCATATTAAAAGAACATTTAAGAGCACATAGGAATGCCACAGAAAATAAAACACAAATTCTCGAAACAAAATATTTTCCCGGTACGTTAAATAAAATAAAACGAATAATAGCCAACTGCACCGTTTGTAAAGAAAATAAGTACGAGAGGCATCCCAATCAACCGAAAATTGCAGAAACTCCATTACCAACATATCCAGGACACACAGTTCATATCGATATATTTTTAACAGAAGGAAAAATAGTAATGACAGCTTTAGACAAATTTACAAAATACGCAGTAACAAAAAGCCTAAATAGCAGAGCAATAGAAGACGTCAGGAAACCTTTAAGAGATATTATATTTTTCTTCGGAGTACCAAAATTAATAGTTATCGACAATGAGCCATCTTTAAATTCAGCCTCTCTAAAATTTATGATGAAAGACGAGGTAGGAATAGAAGTTTACACTACTCCTCCATACAAAAGCCAAGCTAACGGACAAGTGGAAAGATTCCACTCTACATTAATTGAAATAATGCGCTGCATAAAAGAAAACGGTGGACACAGAAATTTTGAAGAACTTTTAGAAAGAGCAGTATCCGAGTATAATCATTCAGTTCATTCCACTACACTTAAAAGACCAGTAGACCTATTTTTTCATAGGAATGTTACATTTACCCCCGAAGACATAGAAAGAACTAGACAAAGCAACTTAGAAAAATTAGCTGAGAAACAAAGAAAGGATATCGAATACCATAACAAAAATAAGAAGGAAATATAATCATATCTTCCAGGACAAATAATATTTGTTAAGAAAAATAGGAGATTAGGAACTAAGTTAAGTAAACCCTACAGTAAGGAAATAGTTAAGGAAGATAGAAATAGTACCGTGTTAACTGAAAAAGGACAAATAATTCACAAAGGTAGAATACGTAACTAAAGATGTACTGACATTTTTTTTCCAGAATATTACTACCGCTATGCCTGGCGGAAGTACAGATACTCGACTACTCAAACTCCCAATTAATAACAATAGAAAAGGGAACGGCTAGACTACAAACAGGAACATTTAGGATAATACATGAAATTGACATAGAAAAATATACGGACACACTAGACCACATAGAAGCGACTATTAAAATTGAAACTATTCGCAAAAACCCTAATTACCCCTTCATATCCCACTTGATAACACAGATAAGAGCCCAATTTAACAATCTAAAAGTAGAGCAAAAAATTAAAAGATCAATAAATTTCCTGGGTAGCGCATGGAAATGGATTGCAGGAAGTCCAGACCATGAAGACTACGAAATAATTTCAAGTAAGATAAATAATGTTTTACAAAATAACAATAATCAGGTATTAATTAACAAACTTACAATAGGCAAAATTAGCGAGATAACAAATATTACGAATAATATAATTAAAACCATGCAAAATGAAAAGAGTTTAGAAATTGAAGCATTTTTACAGCTAAAATATAAATTAGAAATAATTAAGGAAGAAATTTTAAATATTGCATACGCAATACATTGGGCAAAAGCCAATATAATAAATTCTTTTATCTTATCAAATGAAGAAATAAATATTGTGAAAAAAGTAATAGACAATGACAATATTCCATATGTTAATTTAGACGAAGTACTCGAATTTTCCGAAATAAAAATTGCAACCAATGGTAAAATTATAGTTTATTTAGCCTCCCAACCGTAGATAACCAAAATTGATATTAGAGCAGTAAAAAATAACGGGAGAATCAATAAAATCAATTTCAATACAATTCTAAACTGTGAAAAGGGAATTTATGGAATAGAAAATTATTGTAAAAAATACAATTCCTTACAAATATGCTTAAGCAATAATGTAATAGATTTAAGTAATGATACTTGTATAAATAATCTTTTAAAAAGTCGTTTGCCAAACTGCACGGAGGTCAACAACCAACATATTCCAACCATAGAGGAAATGGGACCAGGAATAATATTTCTAAATAAATAAAGGGTGATTTTTTAAGAGCTTGATAACTTTTTAAAAAAAAAAACGCATAAAATTTGCAAAATCTCATCGGTTCTTTATTTGAAACGTTAGATTGGTTCATGACATTTACTTTTTGAAGATAATTTCATTTAAATGTTGACCGCGGCTGCGTCTTAGGTGGTCCATTCGGAAAGTCCAATTTTGGGCAACTTTTTCGAGCATTTCGGCCGGAATAGCCCGAATTTCTTCGGAAATGTTGTCTTCCAAAGCTGGAATAGTTGCTGGCTTATTTCTGTAGACTTTAGACTTGACGTAGCCCCACAAAAAATAGTCTAAAGGCGTTAAATCGCATGATCTTGGTGGCCAACTTACGGGTCCATTTCTTGAGATGAATTGTTGTCCGAAGTTTTCCCTCAAAATGGCCATAGAATCGCGAGCTGTGTGGCATGTAGCGCCATCTTGTTGAAACCACATGTCAACCAAGTTCAGTTCTTCCATTTTTGGCAACAAAAAGTTTGTTAGCATCGAACGATAGCGATCGCCATTCACCGTAACGTTGCGTCCAACAGCATCTTTGAAAAAATACGGTCCATTGATTCCACCAGCGTACAAACCACACCAAACAGTGCATTTTTCGGGATGCATGGGCAGTTCTTGAACGGCTTCTGGTTGCTCTTCACCCCAAATGCGGCAATTTTGCTTATTTACGTAGCCATTCAACCAGAAATGAGCCTCATCGCTGAACAAAATTTGTCGATAAACACATTTCGAACCGAACACTGATTTTGGTAATAAAATTCAATGATTTGCAAGCGTTGCTCGTTAGTAAGTCTATTCATGATGAAATGTCAAAGCATACTGAGCATCTTTCTCTTTGACACCATGTCTGAAATCCCACGTGATCTGTCAAATACTAATGCATGAAAATCCTAACCTCAAAAAAATCACCCGTTACAACGGAGAAATTTCAATAAACAACGAACCCACATTTTTAAACGGGACCTTCATAATTTTGTATACCAACGTAACAATCGTTATCAATGGAAAAAAGTTCTATAACGAAGAAAGAACAGCAAGTAAACCACTACCAGCCATCCTTCAACCGTCATCCGCACTACACAATATAGAAGAATTCCTCTCGCTGGAGATGCTGAAACAGCTTAACTTCAACAATACAAAAGAAGTAAGTCTGTTAGAAGCAGCAAACAGAGTAAAGCACGGAACCAGCATCACGCTAATCATCCTTTTAATATTCATCGCCCTAATTTTCGGGAAGAAACTTCTGATCAAACAAAAAGAAGATGAACCCAACAAACTCTCACAGCCGGCAATAGAAGGACTCAACCAAATTTTT
This sequence comes from Bactrocera dorsalis, assembly GCF_023373825.1. Lineage (NCBI taxonomy): Eukaryota > Metazoa > Arthropoda > Insecta > Diptera > Tephritidae > Bactrocera > Bactrocera dorsalis. The sequence goes on from NC_064305.1 coordinate 45,212,514, forward strand.
AATACACCTAAAGATTCAAACGAGGACGTTTGAATTTCAAGGGGGGACTAGTTAGCACCCCATACATTCAAAAGTATCATATGATGCAGTAATATCATATGATACAAAGTAAAATAATATGATACCACTAAATCGCTGAGACTGCGACACGTGTAGTGGCAACCTATGGGAAGCGCAACGTCAGCGAAGTGCCAACCTGTGGGAAGCGCAGCGTCAGCAAACTCCGTACCCGTTGCAGCGGCAAACATAGGTCTAGAGTTAAGTATAATTAATTGTAAATGTTAGTTCTTAAGTGGAATTCAATAAAGGAGCATAGCTTCAAAAATATATTTTTTTATTAAACATAATAAAACGTTTTTTAACACATTGACGGACAGTAGGAACAAGTAAAGTTCGAAAATTGACACTATGCCGCAGTGTCTGTAAACGACCGTTTCGTTTTAGACGGCTGTCGCCGTCATGCCACATAGTGAACTTCGCTTTGACGGCTATAGACGCAAGTGTCCGTCAACGTGTTAACTTATATTCATACATATTTACGCAAGTTTGTTGGCGAAGCTGTTAGCGCGGCAAGGGAAGCGGTAACAATAGACGATCGTTCGCTTATTGTTTCGGCACAGCTAGGATTTTCTACCAACAACACAATGCTGTGTCGACAGATTGACTCGTTGACATGGAAGCAAAAAACGCGAGCTTCGCCATTGGTTGTCCGTCTCAACGGAGATTTCGCATGAAGCATTGAGTGTACATACATATGTACTGCATCTAGACAAATTTACAAACATTATCCCTATGGTCTAGCATATTTGTTTACATGCACACATAATTATATATGAGCACATTTGCGACCGCTTGGTCTTTTAACATGATATCGAAACTTTTAATAATTAAAGGAAATATATGTATGTACATATACATATTTTTGTATGTAGTAAATACATATATGACCTGTCAAACCCATATAAAATGTATATTTAGGTAGTAATACTTGCAAAGATTTTATGGTATACAAATACATAGGTCAAATTCAAAATACACACTTATGTGTTTTCATAACAAATATACATATGTATGTATACCGATCTATAAATTATAAGCAGAGTGTTTGAGCATAGTAAATAAGCGAATCTGTACGCCTACATTACTTTACATTGGAATTCGCATTATTTTTCTCATTTAACAGTGAAAATGCTCAATTCTGCTATATTCGTGGTGAAACACGCTTATAATTTGTCTGTGGTGAAACTGGACCATCTCGACCGAGTTAGCCAAAAATATTTTTACGATCTCCGCGCCGTGAACCTTCTCTATATTAAACGTTCTCTGCCTTCTCTATATTAAACGTTCTCTGTCTATATTATACGTTCTCTGCGTTCACTTCGCCTGATCACACTTAGGCGAATCACACTGAGGCGAATCACACTGAGGCGAATAACACTGAGGCGAATCACACTTTTCACCAGTTTACTCTCCAAGCCAAGCGCGCCTAAAGAAGTTTTACTTCAAAAATTGCTCAAATATATCCAGGCAATGATACAAGCTTCCCATTTCACCCTGGAGAAATAATTTATGAAAAAATAATAGGATAAAGAAATAAGTTGAATCCCAAATATTAAAACAGGTTGTAAAAGAGGATTTAGGAAATAACTTTTACAGAAAATGATGGCAACAATAATTTTAATATTGCTAACAATAGCAAATGCAGATATTATGGACTTCACGAGAGAAAATTACACATTAATACAGGACGAAAATGTAGGTTCATATAATGACTATGAGGAGTGTTTCATATAGGCCCCTATTATGAGTTGCATTCGATCTTCGCTATTCGCTGGCTATCGAAAATCGAATGTCAAATTCGTATTATGAGCTATGCAACCCTGTCGAAATTTTCGTTGAGCATCGAAATGGCTGTCGAACAGAATTTACCTATCGACAGCGTAGCGTAGTGAATGGAAATTTGTGAAAATGTAAGTTTTTTGCGTTTATTTATTGCTTTATGGTAACAAATAATTAATTTATACTATTTTTGTTAATTTTATGCAAGCCGAAAGTCCCCAGGAAATCTGGTATTCCTATAAAAATGTGTTTTTGCTTGTTGCATTTCAGCCTCGGTATAATTGAATTTTATCCATCTTTGGCAAATGAAATTCTCCAGGGCATCGAGTACCTCAGATAGTACCACAGACACCGTGGGCTGTGCAAGTCCAAGCATGTTTTCATTCCCTATACTAAGTTGATACGATCCCTGAGCACAAAATCGTAAAGCTGTTGCCAATTTTAGTGTATTGGGAATAGATTTCGCTCGTGTGCATCGCTGCAGCATCTCCTCTGTAGCGGACAGCAAATCAACAAACGCCTCTTTCGACAAACGGAAGTTTTTTTATAAATCTACAAATAAAATTTCCTAAATGTTGAACATGTAGAAACCTCTAACAAATAGCATTGTACTTACGTAGCGGAATCCAATTCCAAAGGGTTGGAGGCGTCCCTTAGCTTCTTTCTATTTCTAGCCAATTCCAGTAAGCTTTCATCCTCCTCTGAAGAATCGCCAAACCACAACTCAGTCCTAGTCATATTTTATTTTAACTTATATTTATATTTTCTTTATTTATAAAATATTTGTTAGTTTTATCTGACAGATGTATACTATCGTGAACATTCAAAATGATTGCAATTCACAATAACGCCAATCTTCATCGAATGAGCGTCGTAATACCAAATGCAAATTCGTTCGACCAGCATTTTCGATCGTTGTCGAAGATCGAATCCAACTCATAATAGGAGCCATAAATAATTTAACATATTTTAAAGAGATAATAATATCAATTAAAAATTATTTTTATGGTAAAAAGAGGTACAATAACTTAAAAGAAGTTAACAAAAATAATAAATAAATTATTTGATGAATTAAAAAACATAACATATTACCAACACGGTATTATGACTATAACAGATTTAATGGACATTTCTAAATTTAAAATAGCCCTAAAAAGAAACATAATTATAATTTATATTAAATATCCTAAAATAGAACCAACAAGTAAGTACTACGATGTAAGAGCCATAGCTCAATTAGATGGTAAGCTTATTATTGACCAGAACATCAAATACTGTAATAATAAATTTTTTAATATTCAGAATTGTAAAACAGAAATTTCAAAAACCTATTGTAAACTAAATAAGAAAAGCACATGTTTGTCAGAAATTTTAAATAAAAAACAAGGAAAATGTAATAAATTAAAAGAAAAAATTTACAAATTGAAGAAATTAAATCAGGAGCGATATTCTTCTTCTTAATTGGCGTAGATACCGCTTATGCGATTATGGCCGAGTCAACAACAGCGCGCCAGTCGTTTCTTCTTTTCGCTACGTGGCGCCAATTGGATATTCCAAGCGAGGCCAGGTCCTTCTCCACTTGGTCCTTCCAACGGAGTGGAGGTCTTCCTCTTCCTCTGCTTCCCGCGGCGGGTACTGCGTCGAATACTTTCAGAGCTTGAGTGTTTTCGTCCATCCGGACAACATGACCTAGCCAGCGTAGCCGCTGTCTTTTAATTCGCTGAACTATGTCAATGTCGTCGTATATCTCGTACAGCTCATCGTTCCATCGAATGCGATATTCGCCGTGGCCAACGCGCAAAGGACCATAAATCTTTCGCAGAACTTTTCTCTCGAAAACTCGCAACGTCGACTCATCTGTTGTTGACATCGTCCAGGCCTCTGCACCATATAGCAGGACGGGAATTATGAGTGACTTATAGAGTTTGTTTTTTGTTTGTCGAGAGAGGACTTTGCTTCTCAATTGCCTACTTAGTCCGAAGTAGCACCTGTTGGCAAGAGTTATCCTGCGTTGGATTTCTAGGCTGACATTGTTGGTGGTGTTTACGCTGGTTCCAAGATAGACGAAATTATCTACAACTTCAAAGTTATGACTGTCAACAGTGACGTGAGTGCCAAATCGCGAGTGCGACGACTGTTTGTTTGATGACAGGAGATATTTCGTCTTGCCCTCGTTCACTGTCAGACCCATTTCTTTTGCTTCCTTGTCCAGTCTGGAGAAAGCAGAACTAACGCCGCGGGTGTTGAGGGCGATGATATCAATATCATCAGCATACGCCAGCAGTTGTACACTCTTATAGAAGATGGTACCTTCTCTGTTGAGTTCTGCAGCCCGAACTATTTTCTCCAGAAGCAGGTTGAAAAAGCGCACGATAGGGAATCACCTTGTCTGAAACCTCGTTTGGTATCAAACGGCTCGGAGAGGTCCTTCCCGATCCTGACGGAGCTTTTCGTGTTGCTCAACGTCAGTTTACACAGCCGTATTAGTTTTGCGGGGATACCAAATTCAGACATCGCGGCATAAAGGCAGCTCCTTTTCGTGCTGTCGAAAGCAGCTTTGAAATCGACAAATAGGTGATGAGTGCCGATTCTCCTTTCACGGGTCTTTTCCAAGATTTGGCGCATGGTGAATATTTGGTCGGTTGTTGATTTACCAGGTCTGAAGCCACACTGATAAGGTCCAATCAGTTTGTTGACGGTGGGCTTTAATCTTTCACACAATACGCTCGACAGAACCTTATATGCGATATTGAGGAGGCTTATCCCACGGTAGTTGGCGCAGATTGTGGGGTCTCCTTTTTTATGGATTGGGCATAGCACACTTAAATTCCAATCGTTGGGCATGCTTTCGTCCGACCATATTTTACAAAGAAGCTGATGCATGCTCCTTATCAGTTCTTCGCCGCCGTGTTTGAATAGCTCGGCCGGCAATCCATCGGCCCCTGCCGCTTTGTTGTTTTTCAGGCGGGCAATTGCTATTCGAACTTCTTCATGGCCGGGTAATGGAACGTCTGCTCCATCGTGGTTCGCCTTCTCCCGGTGTTGTGCTATCACTGCCATTCAGCAGGTTGGAGAAGTGTTCCCTCCATAATTTTAGTATGCTCTGGGCATCGGTAACTAGATCACCTTGGGGGGTTCTACAGGAGTATGCTCCGGTCTTGAAACCTTCTGTAAGCCGCCGCATCTTTTCGTAGAATTTTCGAGATTTATCCCTGTCGGCCAGCTTATCCAGCTGTTCGTACTCACGCATTTCCGCCTCTTTCTTCTTCTGTCTGCAAATGCGTCTCGCTTCCCTCTTCAACTCTCGGTATCTATCCCATCCCGCACGTGTTGTGGTCGATCGTAACGTTGCGAGGTAGGCAGCCTGTTTTCTCTCCGCTGCGACACGGCACTCCTCGTCGTACCAGCTGTTCTTTTGCACTTTCCGAAAACCAATGGTTTCGGTTGCAGCTGTACGTAAGGAGTTTGAAATGCTGGAGGCTGAATTTACCGGCCGTAGTACCAAAGATACCTTCTTTGCCCACCCTGGCGTTGAAGTCGCCAAGCACGATTTTTACATCGTGACGGGGGCATCTCTCATAAGTGCGCTCCAAGCACTCATAAAAGGCATCTTTGGTCACATCGTCCTTCTCTTCCGTCGGGGCGTGGGCGCAAATCAGCGATACGTTGAAGAACCTCGCTTTGATGCGGATTGTGGCTAGACGTTCATTCACCGCAGTGAATGATAGTACTCGGCGACGGAGTCTCTCTCCCACCACGAATCCCACACCAAACCTGCGCTCCTTTATATGGCCACTGTAGTAAATGTCACAAGGACCTACTCGTCTCTGTCCTTGTCCCGTCCATCGCATTTCTTGGACGGCGGTGATGTCAGCCTTTGTTTTCACGAGGACATCAACCAGAGGAGCAGTGGCACCTTCCCAGTTAAGGGACCGGACATTCCAGGTGCATGCCCTCAATTCGTAGTCCTTATTTCGTTTGCCGTTTGCCATGGTCGTCATCACAAGGGGGGTCTCTCATCCGAGGCTGGTTCTGACTATTCACTGGGGGTGTTTTTTTTACGTGGCGGGTCCCAAACCCAACGCACAACCCTATGCAGGGATGCTTCGCCTTCTCACGTTAGCTCGCCTTCAAACGGATGTTCTTAGGCTACCCAGAGGATACTTGGTCAAAGACCGGAAGTCGTGAGCTGCTTGAGTCACATGTAAAAGAATCGTTTCTGGCCACTCCCAAGTGAATGGCAATCAGAGAACTTTCCTCACTTGCGTGAACTTCTACACATGACTCCATCCTCCAGGAGCGATATTAGTTTCAGGAAAAAATATTGTAGATAATCAAACATTAAATGGAACATATTTAATAACATTTGAAAATTATACTGTAATAAATAATCAATCTTATGAAAATATTGAAGTGAAATTTTGGAATTATTTTGAAAACAATCACATTAATAATCTTGAAATATTAGAATATTTTGAAACAACCAATAAACTGTTAAAATTAGATAATAGTTATAAATATGTTAGCAGAACGGAACAAGAACAAAACAGTACATTTATATTTTTGGTATATAATTTTAATCTTGGGAATAATTTTCATATCTTACTTAATATTAAAATTAAAATAATCTCGCGCAATTCCCAAACCAATCGAAAATGCGCAATTTCAAGAAATCACTTATAATGCTCTTTTAGATCAAATATATAAATTAACTCAAAATATTAGTGAATCGGGGACGATTCATTTTAGGAAGGGGGGAGTTAACGATAGCCTCCGCATAGAAACCTTAGCATAACTGTAAACAAAATTGAAACTTTGCACTCTGCAATTACACTGCCTCATAAATTAGAAACATAATTAACTTTTCTGATTATTTAAGAATTCGATATGCTTTTTCCGTTCTGTATCCAAAAATCCATATCGCTCGCCCTCACACGAAGGCATAACAATAACAATCATAAATAAACCACTTAACATTCCGTTGGAATTTGATGTCACAGCTAAAAATGTAATTTAACACTTTGTTCTGGACTCAACCAAGCTGATGCTTACACTTCAGCTCTAACCTTAAGTAAATAAAACCAAATTGTATAAATACTAGTATTTTAGAAATAAAGATTCGATTTGTATCTTACAATCCAGAATAACCACAAGCGTTTTTATTTAATCCGCGCATTCGCGGATGTAAAATATGTATGTATGTATGTATGTTTTAATTCTATTTCGGCTTTGCTGATAAGTATGCATGTTCAATGATATTTGAACATATTGCCGAGGGAAATAAATGATTACTTAAATTAGTGGACTGTATATGTTTTCATGATCTTAAGTATTACAAATTTCTTAACTTATCTTATTTAAGAAAACGAACATGTTCAGTTTTGAACAGTATCCTCACTGCGAAAAGAATTGTTCCCAGCTTGCGACGCAATCATACGCAGGACAGGGGGCCTATTCTGTATCTCGATTCGAAAGTAAATTCTATTCGAATTTGATATTCGACTCGAATGAGTTTTAGCATTTTGTAAAAAAGTCGAATTCAGTTTATAAATATGCGAAAGTGTTACCACCCTGTGCCGTGCCAGTACTTTCGAATGCTAAATGTCAAAATAAAATGAAATAAACACCCCTATCATGCATTTCGATTACGTTCCCGCTCTACGCTCCGTTGGAGTTGGAGTCGTTGGAGAAGAGGAAGAGCTATAACTCTTTCGAAATCAGCTGTTTGCCTTGAAATATGTGAAAATGGAACATAACAAGGCAAAAATACACAAATTACTGTTCAAAGAAAATAAATAAAAGCAAAATTTTTATATTGTTATTATTTTTATTAAACGTAAGTATGGAATTTTATCCGCGGCGATATCACTGGTTGAGGAGGAGACCAGCGCATCTCAGAATGCTGAGATGCGAATTGAAAGGAGAAGATTACGAGATATGTGCGATCCCTTCCAGATGAATGACGGGCTGTAAGTAATTGCACGTGAAAGTAGACAATTTTCTTACAATTTGTTTACTTATTTAGATTCAAAAAAAACTTTCGTCTGAATGAAGACGCATTCAAGTATGTCCTAGATACGTTTGCAGAAGAAACGACGGCAAGTAAATTTGATGCTACCTCTTTCCAAAAAGCCTGCACATCTTTAGGACGCTGGTGGAAACCGTTGGCTATATCTAGCTTACTCTCCTTCATATCTGCCAATTTTTCATATTACTCTGGTGTTGTTGTTTTTGACCTGAAAGCATATCAAAAAATATAATTAGAGCGCAAAAACTTGAAATATCGTGTGTTTTACAACTTTTAAATACAAGTTTTACTTACATTTTTAGAAAATTCAAAAAAAAAAATCTCGCAAATAATAAAATTTTCGCAGCAAAATAAAAACACAAAAAGTTCTTCGCCAACAAAATTGCAACTTAGCAGAACGGGGCCACGATCGAAATGCATGATAGGCAGAATTGTAAATTTCGAAGTTGAACTGAACGGGAACGGAACGCATGATACCAAAATTGCTAAACGGAGAAAATTTCAATCCAAGTCGAAATGCATGATAGGGGTGAAAGTTTAAATTTATTTGAAAAATATGTGTTCACATGAGCAAGAGCATTCTGCAACATCACAACACCTCATCACACGTCACATCACATCACATCACGTCACGTCACACACCTCATCACACAACAGTTCAGCACACAGTTCTACACACACACGCATCCAACACAGTGCCTGACACCGCTCACTATTACAACACAACAACCACACGATCATTAGCGAGACGACTCGGATTAATTTAATATTCACCACCCAAACTATCAAAAGGGATAGATCCGAACGGGATCACGCTCTTTTTCGTTTGATCCGCGAAGTAAGACGGTCGACCCGCAATTATTCATTCCGCAGTTCCGCAACCTCCGCATTTTGTCATAGTTTGTGACTTCCCGCCAGAGTGACGTTGACGTGAGTTCCGGATTTCGCCGCAGTGTCAGTGTGTGACAACCAATACAAAATAATTAAATTGTTATACAATAGAAAGAAAAAAAATACAGAATTGAAGTGAAAAATTAAATACAGTGTGCGCTAGTGTGTTTTTATTTGGCATAAGTATACTACAAGTGTATCAAGTAAGTATACTAGTGTTACACGTCAACAAATGGTCCTTCGAGCCTTTCCGAAAGGCACCTAAGTACAACGAAAAAATATATACATGTATATACATATATTAAAGTGAACACAGAATATACAAAGTCACGGTGAAAAAAAAAAAAAACACGGAAAGAAAGATTACACAAGTTGAACACACAAAAAAAAAGAAAGGAAAGTGAACTGAAGTGAAGGAAAAAGATACAGAAAAGAAACAGAAATTGTACAGTGAGTGAAAAAACAACAAAAAACCTACCAACATTAAAACGGGCGCGGTATTAAAACAACAAAATTTATCAAACATAAAACCTAAAATCAAAAGCGGGCGCGTTATAACCACAAATAAATTAACAAATACATAAACATATATTTAAAAAAAAAAAATCCTAAAATCAAAAACGGGCGCGTTGTAATCACACAAATTAACAAACATATAAACAAATATACATACATACACACAACAAAACAACAGCAGAAGGAGGCACCAGCTGGAGAAAAGAAAGAGGAACAAAACGCATTAGCGCAACATTACATATACCCAGCAAACCATATCTTACCAAAATACCAAGTGAGCGTATTAATTTCACCTCATATTTAATATATGCATATACATACATATGTATAGTACGGTTTTCCTAATTAAAACTTAGCGAAAATCGGTACACAAACTTTATTTACGGCTGTACTACTCGTATACTGTACAATTCAAATTACCGCATTTTAATCTAGTATATATATATTCTACATCATTACATATACATATACATGTATATATTCTCGAATATATATGTATACTTACTTTGGTCCAACACCAACAAATCAAAAATTTAAATATTTATGACAAATTTTCGGCAATATCCCTTCTGCTTAATAAAGCAGCAAGTCAGATTGTATATAACAAAATAAGCAAAGGCAAACATTAAAATTATAATACAAAAAGCGACAAAAAAAAAGATAAAACAACAAAACTGACATACCTATGCATATTTACCGAGTGCAGGTATATTACATGTACTTATATATAATAGTGCATACGGAAAACTTCTGTTTTACCGAATCCATTTTCCCCGCTCTCTTTTCGTTGTGCAAATCTATTGCCAAACAAAAAAAGCAAAATTACACAAGCATTACAACATATTGTTTGCTCATACATTAGCACAAACAATTTGTGCATATTAATCAAAAAAAAAGCGAATTGATCTCTCTAAAGAGCTCTCAATTGCTTAAGAATACAAGAAAAAACATAATTGTAAACACATACAAACAAATACTAATGTAAAAAGCGCATTGATCTCTTCAACGAGCTCTCAATTGCACAAAACATAAGTATCTACAAAAGCAAAAATTCAAGCGCTTCATTCAGAAAATGAAAGCAAAATTCTTTTACCCACTGCGGTCATCACCATAGCACATAAGGGTGATTTATTTAAACTAAGAGCTCTAATAGATCAAGGATCTCAAAGATCCTTTATATCATCAAAAGCTCAAAATCGGCTCAAATTGCCAATAAAACATTCAAATTTCCAAATCTCGGGAATGGGCGGAAGAATTATCCAAAATTCGAACAAAATATGCCCAATTACGATAGTATCTCCAAATGCGGATATTAGAATAGATGCGCAAGCCATCGTTCTACCGCAACTTACAAATTTGCTTCCAAGCTATGAAGTAAATAAAATCCACTGGGAAAAATGCTCACATCTTAAATTAGCAGATCCCAATTGTCATACCCCATCACAAATCGACATATTATTAGGCAGTGACTTAATACCTCAAATAATTCTTGAAGGTATTGAGAAAATCTCTAATAAATTGTTAGCCCAAAATACAATCTTTGGGTGGATTATAAGTGGCCAAGTCCCTGAAAAAATCAATTCTTTCACCATACAAGTGGAAAACATTTCAAACGAATTTTTAAATAATCAACTTAAAAAATTTTGGGAAATAGAAGAATTACCCCAAATTACCCAGCTTTCAGAAGAAGACCAGGCATGGGAAGCCTATTACAAATCCACAACAACAAGAAACGAACATGGTCGTTATGTTGTGCGATTACCATTCAAACCAACTTTCCCTGATACCATAGCTCTAGGCCACTCCAGAATATCAGCAGTCCAGCAATTTCTAAGCCTGGAAAAAAGCCTGATAAAGAAAAGTGAGCTTAAATCGGCATACGATAATGTGATGGACGAATATCTTGGCCTCAATCATATGGAAGAAGCTGTACCATATGAAAAAGTATCTAAAGGTAGATATTTATCATTTTATCTGCCACATCATGGGGTAATAAGACCTGATAAAATTATAACAAAAGTACGAGTGGTTTTCAATGCCTCAAAGTGTACGAGCTCAGGCAAATCACTCAATGATGTACTATACACAGGGCCAACATTACAACCTGATCTCATGTTGCTAATTCTAAATTGGCGCATGTTTAAATACGTTTTCAATGGGGATGTAGAGAAAATGTACAGACAAATTCTAGTACATGAAGATGACCAAGATTTCCAGCGTATAGTCTTCCGCAAATCAAGTAATAGTCCAATCAGCGACTATAAACTTAAAACCGTCACCTTTGGCATCAATTGCCCACCCTATTTGGCGATCAGGACACTACATGAAGTGGCAAAAACAAATGCAACAAATTTGCCTTTAGCATCTTCTGTGTTGCAAACACAAACATACGTGGACGACATACTATCAGGTAGCCACAGTCTGTCCTTAGCGTGCGAATCACTATCTCAAGTGATCAAAGCACTAAATTCAGCAGGATTCCCCTTAAAGAAAATTACTTCAAATCACCCTGATATAATAAAAGACATTAAAAAGGAAGACTTATTAGATACAGATTTCCTTAAATTTGAAAAGGCTAGTACAACTAAAACTCTAGGGATTCAGTGGAATGCGATAACAGATCAATTCTCATATACAATTGAGTCAATATCTGCAATGTCCGCCATTACAAAACGCCAAATACTTTCCTCGGTGGCAAAACTTTTCGACCCCGCAGGATGGCTTTCGCCAATAATGATTCAAGCAAAAATCCTCATTCAAGAATTGTGGCAAGATGGCACTGAATGGGATGAACAGGTAAAACCTTTACGTTTAGCGAAATGGGTTCAATTTGCTAACAATTTACATACTATATCTGAAATTCGAATCCCTCGATGGGTAAATTTCACTCCTAACATTAACGCAGAATTACACGGTTTCTGTGATGCCTCTGAAAAGGCGTATTGCGCAACAGTGTACGTACGCACTCAGTACGATAATAAAATATCATCACACCTCTTGGTAGCCAAAGCCAAACTTGCACCTTTAAAGACTCTCAGTCTGCCACGGCTTGAATTGAATGGTGCTCTTCTGTTAGCAAAATTAATTTCCATAGTCCAAGCCCATCTCAAATTAAACGACCATAAAATGTATCTTTGGTCAGACTCAGAGATAGTTTTAGCATGGTTAGAAAAACCACCCTATTGCTGGAAGACTTATGTGTCTAACCGAATATCCCAAATTTTAGACCTGGTTGGCCCAGCAAAATGGCAACATGTTGCAAGTGCAGATAACCCAGCGGATCTTGGGACAAGAGGTTGCAAGCCACTGCACCTCACCAGCACTACACTCTGGTGGAATGGTCCAACATGGCTAACAGAATCACAAGAATTCTGGCCAAAGTCTCCCGCTCGTAATATAATACCGCCGGAAGGTCGGAAAATTGAAAATTTTCATATCACTCCCGAAGAGGATGATATTCTCCACCGATTTTCTTCATTTGCTAGAGCACTAAGAGTAGTCGCTTACATGCACAAATTCATTCAAAGACTTAAACTAAAAATGAAAGGAGCACCAAATGATCCTTGCAAACAACTAACGCATACCGATTTGCAACATGCCAAAGTTAGTCTCATTACCTACACCCAAACTCGCTATTTCAGTCGAGAGAAAGCAAAGTTGGTCGAAAGACGACCACTTGAAAAGAGAAGCTCTCTTCTCGTTTTAAATCCATTCTTGGACGCTAAGGGATTAATAAGGGCAAATGGAAGATTGGCAAACTCCAGCCTTAGTTATAACGAACGACATCCCATCATTATTCCAGAGAAATCCCGTTTTACTTACCTATTTCTAGCATATCTGCACCATCTTACACAGCATGGTGAGCATCGATTAATGCAACAAATGGTCCGTCAAGAATTTTATATTCCGCGACTAAAGCCACAAATCAAAAGGACGATTTTCATGTGTAAACCATGTACCATGTACAAACACAAAATGCGTACGCAGATCATGGCAGCTTTACCACCTGAACGCTGCAATTATGCTCTACCCTTTACCATCACTGGGGTTGATTTTGCTGGACCTTTCCAGATAAAGGCCTCCATGTTAAGGTCTTCTTCATTTAGGAAAGGGTATGTGGCTGTCTTTGTATGTTTTACGACAAAGGCAGTACACCTCGAGCTTTGTTCAGATCTGACTACTGCGGCTTTTCTCGCAGCATTTGCACGCTTTGTCGGACGACGCGGATTTCCTTCAAAAATAATGAGCGATAATGGGAAAAACTTTATCAGAGCCCAAAGAGCAACCGAGAAGGAGTTTATAAACTTCATGAAAGAAGTCTCCCCTGAAATAGTTAACAAATATGCACCCCAAGGGATCGAATGGCAGTTTATACCTCCATGTTCTCCACACATGGGCGGACTTTGGGAATCAGCAGTAAAAAGCTTTAAGTCCCATTTAAAGAAAACGGCTGGTAATCATAAATTCAATTATGAGGAGTTTACTACACTACTCACTCGTATCGAAGCCGTATTAAATTCAAGACCCATATCACCCCTCTCGCAAGATCCCTCCGATTTCACAGCTCTTACACTAGGTCATTTCCTCAGAGGAGCTCCTCTTCTCGCCATACCTGAGACAGAAGGAGACTCACTCACTTTAATAAATCGATGGGAAAGAATCAAGATTCTCCATCACGAATTCAGCCACAGATGGAAGGAAGACTATCTCAAAGATCTCCATAAGAGATATCGGTGGAAAACGGCCCAGAAGGAAGCCAAGGCAGGAGAATGCGTAATCATACAGGACGAATGCCTTCCTCCAACAGAATGGCGACTAGGCCGCATTGAAAAGGTTCATCGAGGATCAGATGGTCACATAAGAGTAGTCGATGTGCGAACACAAACCGGCATATTAACTCGACCAGTCACCAAACTGTGTTTTCTTCCAAACGGCGAAGAACAACTTCAACCAAAACCGCAAAATAACTCGCAAAATTAATCGAAAAATAATAAAACAATTCCGCTAAGTCGAAAATAACCCGCTTTATAATCCGTACATAAAAATAAATTCAAACAAGCGCGTTGAAGATCAACTTATTATACATATACATATGTATAGATATGTAGCTACAACAACTACATCATAACATTATAAATAAAATCAATTTAATGCAATCTTATATTCCCATAGAAATGGATGTAGAGGAGACCCAAACCACCTCCAACACCGTAAGGTCCGAAAGCAATGCACCCAAAGCGTCGGCTGCACCCGTTGCCGCTCCAAGGGCCAATGTTATGCGCCCCCCGCCATCCGCCGCAGCCGTCAGAGAAGTAGGAGAAGAGCAGCTAGTAGAGCCACAGGGGCCTCCCTGTTGCAGCCTGTGCCATCGCCCACACGCTCTAAAACGATGCACCATCTTCCAAAGTATGAAGCCCGCTCAACGACAACAGGTTGCAAGGGCTCACGGACATTGCATGACCTGCCTGGCAGATGACCACGCCACCATAGAGTGCTGGGCTGACGGTGCCTGTCAATATTGCCACAGGCCGCACCACACTCTGTTTCATCGATTTCCCACACGAGCCAATCACACCAACTCCCGTACTAGACCACGCAGCGATCCTCTCCGGCGACGACGACGCACCCAACCAACCACAAGACGTACGCGGCCATCTCCGCCACGCCACGCTCATCGCCAGCAACAACGACGCTCAACAGGGTTGAGCGCGGTACTCAGTACACTCCAACAGCTACAAAGGCTCCTAGCCGATTAATTCGCCTAGGGGGGCCGGGATGTTCACATGAGCAAGAGCATTCTGCAACATCACAACACCTCATCACACGTCACGTCACACACCTCATCACACAACAGTTCAGCACACACCACTACACACACACGCATCCAACACAGTACCTGACACCGCTCACTATTACAACACAACAACCACACGATCATTAGCGAGACGACTCGGATTAATTTAATATTCACCACCCAAACTATCAAAAGGGATAGATCCGAACGGGATCACGCTCTTTTTCGTTTGATCCGCGAAGTAAGACGGTCGCCCCGCAATTATTCATTCCGCAGTTCCGCAACCTCCGCATTTTGTCCTAGTTTGTCACTTCCCGCCAGAGTGACGTTGACGTGAGTTCCGGATTTCGCCGCAGTGTCAGTGTGTGACAACCAATACAAAATAATTAAATTGTTATACAATAGAAAGAAAAAAATACAGAATTGAAGTGAAAAATTAAATACAGTGTGCGCTAGTGTGTTTTTATTTGGCATAAGTATACTACAAGTGTATCAAGTAAGTATACTAGTGTTACACGTCAACAATATGGATTCCGTTGCATTGTGGATGGAGGACGAGGAAATTATTGAGGAAAGAATTACGAGAAGATATATAAGAAATGAATTTAATATTATGGAATTATCGAAAAAAAGTTAATTTAATTTTACATATGTATGTGTTATAATCGGTTATAAACTGTTTTTACATTTGGGATTATAGCTTCATACCAAACTTTAGACTTTCTAAGGAAGCCTTTGATTATGTCTTAAGAGGCATAAGTGAAGAACTAACGGTACATATAAGATCCACGGCAATAAATCCAGCTATAAAACTTGCTGCTACTCTAAAATTCCTTGGTCAAGGGGGCTATCAACATCAAATAGGGCAAGACCGGTTTGCAGGGTTAGCACAGCCCACTACATCTAAATGTGTTGCATAAGTTTTGAACGCTATTGAAAAAACAATGTGTCCGAAACACTTAAAATTTGAAATGAGCTCATAGCGTCAATGCTATGATGGTAAGTTTATATTACGACGTTTTATTCAGACTTATACTTATACTTTATAATTAGATTTGTGACCATAACATGTATATAAGAGCTGTAAATGGAGTTTATGGTGGAGCAGCGCATGATGCCCACGTATGGAGCCTTTCAAACGAATGACAATACATGCTTACCAAAATGGAGATAAATCTTCATGGTTAATTGGTCGGTGATTTTATTCAAACCGCTTGTACTTGCATTTATATACAGTCCAAGGCTTACTAATTATTTATTATCTATCCATTTTAAGGTGATTCTGGATATCCATTAGAGCCATGGCTCCTTATGCCTTACCGCAATGCAGAAGAAAATTCACGAGAAAGTTTGTACAATGAAAAATTTACAAAAGCAAGATCAATAATCGAGCGTGTATTTGGAATTTTAAAAAGTCGTTTTCGATGCCTGCTTGCTGGAAGAGAGCTTCACTATGCACCAAAAAAAGTTGTTAAAATTTTGAATGTTTGTTGTGCCCGTTTCTTTCAAATATCCATTATAAATATTATAAGTAAAATTAACGGGTATTAACATTTAACATTTGTTCCTTGATTTTAAGTTTTGCAAGTCTTATATTGTTCCTTTCCTTGTCGCTTTTAATTTTGTATTCATGCTTTAACTTTGCAAACTTTAGTTTTTGCGTTTCTAGTTCTATTTTTTCTTCATTTTGTTAAACAAGTTTTTTATTATATTTAACTAAAGATTTTAAATTGTAATTCACGTCTTTTAAAATCTTTGTACAATCATTGTGAAACTTTATTTGCCCGTCTACTTGCATTTTCAATAGATTTTTTTTACTTGCGGTACGTGAGCGCGCAGTGCTACATTTTGGTGACGTTTGGGGGCGATAAGGTGGTGTAAAAGGTGGCAGTTCCTCTAAATTTTGTAAATCACTTCTGTTATTATGAGTGCTTGGATCCGTCGTTTCACAATGGTAGCTTTGTGTGAGTTCACTTGTTCCCGCACCGAACTTGAGAATCTACCATCCCATCTACCGCTTGGTTTATCTCCAGTAAATCAAATGCTCTTAATTCAACTGCATTGAATGAATAAACTTTTGCAGGCCCACCACCTGTCCCCGTCATATGCAATTTATTTTTTCGAGCTTTGGCCTTAATGCCCAAACCTTAAATGCAAAAAAAAAATAAATAGAAATCAAAGCACAGGTAACGTATAATAGCAAAATAATTTTGTTCACACAGAAATTTACCTTTTTCCACGAAAGCATGTCCCGTATGGGTGGTCCATCTCCATTTAATTTTTCACTCAACCGCTCCCACAAATGTTTACTTGTTTGTTTAGCGTCGGCACATTTTACGTAGCCTTTGGCCAAGTTTGGATGACTTTCCATAAACTCCACCATTATTTCAAATTGGCTTTGTTTAGTATGCTGACTTTTGCTAACCGAGTTTCTATTAAAAATAATATTTTTTTAAACTTATCTATAGTATAATATGCAATAAAACTTATTAAAATACTTACATTTTTTAAAACGTCTTTATTCTACAACTTATAAGCTAACGAATATTTTATACGAAACTCGAATACCTTTGACAATCAAATTCGAATTATACAGTTGCAAATTTTCTTAATTCGGATTCACTTTTCGAAATACGGATTGAAAATCCGAAAATAGAGGTACCGAATACAAAAAATTCGAATTCGAGAAAATTAATTTTCGAATCGAGATACAGAATAGGCCCCCAGTATACCACAACAACCGGAAGCCAGCGTATTGGTGGAATGAAGAAATAGCTGGACTTAGAAAACTCTGCCATTCAGCTAGACGCCGCCTGCAACGTAATCAACGGGAAGAAAAAGAAAGCAGTTTCAGACAAATATTTAAAAGTCAGAAAAGCTTCTAATACATATCAGCCATTGGCCGGAGTAAAAAGAAGTGTTTTGAAAAACTCTGTGAGGAAGCAAACGAAGACCCCTTGGGAACAGCATACCAAATCTGTATGTCTAAATTCCAAAATAAGGCACAACAACCTAAAAGCGCATCCTTTATGAGAAATATCGTTAAAACTTTGTTCCCAAAACACCACACTATTTCTTATGCTAAGCCCCGAACCGAAGTCGTAGAGCCATC
Source organism: Bactrocera dorsalis (assembly GCF_023373825.1). Lineage (NCBI taxonomy): Eukaryota > Metazoa > Arthropoda > Insecta > Diptera > Tephritidae > Bactrocera > Bactrocera dorsalis. Next base: position 45,230,694 of record NC_064305.1, read on the forward strand.
ACTGCTAGTTAGTGAAGAAGAAATATTGGCCATAATACGGCTTTATGAAAAAGAGGTCCACCATTGACGCATTATACGATGTTGTTGACACCGCGAAATGCGCAGTAAGTGGCAAGCGATTGAAAGGCGGAACAAAAAAATATTGTGCTCTGGTCACCCTGGATGTGCAACTCAACAAAGTGTGCAAACATAATCAAGGCTCTGTATGACATGCGCGCTCCTCAATATCTTATTGAAATTGTCATAAGTTATTTTGAAAACAGGCCACTTTTATTCGATACAGATGAAGGTACCAAGAGCTACTCTATCTCGAGTGGAGTACTGCAAGGCTCGGTACTAGGCCCCCTTTTGTGGAACATAATGTATGATGGAGTACTAAAGAGACACTAACCGAAAGCTATTATATTAGTTGCACACGCACAACGACGTTATTGTGGTAGCAGTTGCTAAACACCTCGATGACCTCCGGAGCAAATGCAACGAGTGCATAAACGGTCTGCGCCAATGGTTCTCCTCAATGAGTTTAGAACTGGCTGACCAAAAGACAGAAGTCTTGCTCATAAGTACAAGAAAAGTAGAGGAAAGTATATCTCTCACCATAGGGGAGTGCGAGATTCATTCACAGCCACGCCTAAAATATCTGGGAGTAATAGTAGACTCAAGGCTCAAATTTAAGGATCACCTAGAGTACACTGCAGGTAAAGCGAATAAAATCCTGAATGCCTTATCAAGAATGATGGCAAATAAAGGCTGCGTGCGTTCCAACCGGCGTTTTTTACTCGCAAAGGTAATGAGATCGGTTATGTTATATGCGGCTCCAATATGGATCCAGGCGATACGCATCAAAGCATATGCCAGACAAATAAACACAGTGCACAAGCTGTCAGCACTAAGAGTTATCAGTGCTTTCCGAACAATTTCAAGCGATGCTACTGGATCTTGGCTGTCGGGTGATTGCCTATGCAGACGATGAAGCACTTATGGTGAAAGGAAAGTTTCTTAGCACTGTTTATGAGTTGACGCAGGGAATCTCAGCGTGGTAACAAAATGGGCGGTCGGAAGTGGACTCACCATCAATCCAAATAAAACAGAAATTTTTTTTATTTAGTAGAAGATATAAGATCCCTGTGGCACCTTTGCCGCAAATGGGAGGTGTTTGCCTGCAACCGGCGGATACAGTGAAGTATTTAGGGCTCATCCTGGATAAGAAGCTTTCATGGAAGCCGAATTAGATTTAGAATAGTTATTTGAGGTAATGCACTTCGACCTAGGGTCTATTGTGCCCTCTACTTTATCACATGACCTCCCGGAGCCCCAGCAGCCTGAACAGATTCAGGAGTTTGCCGGGCTCAAGCGAGGTGATGTGATCCCTGCTGATATAGACAGAATCCAGGGCCTTAAGCCTTCTCCCACAGATTGCTGTGCAATCCAGGATCAGGTGTACTGGTGTCTCCTGTTCCAGGTCGCAGAACCGGCAGTTGGCACAGGAGACCATGCCCATGTTGGACAGGTGCTTCCTGAGCTTGCAGTAGGTTAATTATTTCTTTAAACCTCGAGAGATTGTACCCTCCCAGAAGTAGCTTAGCGTGGCGCATGCTTGCCGCCTGCCGCCAGTGTCGCTCTCTTTCCTCTCTCTCCTCCATGCGGTGCAGCTCCTTAAGAGTGCTGGGTCCTACCGCTATGTATGGCTCTGGTCCCAACATCTTGGACGCTGCTGCTGAGCGGGCCAGCTCGTCGGCTTTCTCATTCCCTTCTACTCCCTTGTGCCCTGGTACCCAGATTAGGTGCACCCGATTGCACACGGATAGGCGGTTTAGCCTTTCTATGCATTCCTCGACTAAAAGCGATTTGGTCTCGTATGATAGGATCGCTTTTAGTGCCGCTTGACTATCACTAAGAATAGCTATGCGCTGGTTGCGATAGTTGCGGCCGAGGTTGACTTCCGCGCACTGACTGATGGCAAAAACTTCAGCCTGGAAGATGCTTGGGAAGCAGCCCATAGGTATGGACAGCTTAGTACGCGGTCCCGCAATACCTGCCCCAATACCTTCCGGTGTTTTTGAGCCATCAGTGTACCACTGAATGGTACTATCTTCCAGCAGCTTTCCCAGCGTGGAATCGTTCCACTCCGTCTTGCTGCCTAGAGTTACTTTAAAATTCTTTTTGAGATTAATTTTCTTTGTTGTGCCATCTCGTGGGAGGGCCAGCGGTGTGCTTTCCGCTAGGGCGTCCATCTGTTTAGAGGACATGATCTTCCCTCTTCCATAGCCTTCTGCTGACATTAGCAGCATGGTGTGCTTTGCTGCTAGCTTGATCGCCTGATGAAGCGGTGTGAGCTCTAGTAAGACTTCCAGTGCCACCGTGGGGCATGTGCGCACTGCCCCCGAAGCACAGACACATGCAAGTCTTTACAGCTTTGACAGTCTTCCTATCACCGAGGACTGCGCCGCTTTGGTGGCCCATGCAACCGCTCCATAGGTGACGATAGGTCTTATTATCATGGTATACAGCCATCTAATGATGCTTGGCTTGCATCCCCATGATCTGCCGGCCAGGCGTCTACAAATCATAAGTGCTCTGGTTGCCTTGGATAGCGTTAGGTCCAAATGCCTACTCCATCTTAGCTGTGAGTCTAAGGTGAGGCCAAGGAATTTGATCTCCTTAGACATTTCCACCTCTGTGCCTCCGATTGTAAGGGATCTCAGGCCCGGAAGAGATCTCCGCTTTGTGAATGGGATCACGGTGGTCTTTGCTGGGTTGATGTTTAGCCCTACCGTGTTGCACCATCCTTTCGCCAAGTTTAGGCCCCTTTGAACAATGTCACAGAGTGTGTTCACAAAAAGCCGAATATCGAGGAAAGAGCCAGGAAGGCATCGATTGCCCTATACTGCTGTAGAGGAGCTATTGGCAAGAGGTGGGACCTCTGGCTCTATGATACCATAGTCAAGCCCATAATGTTCTATGGAGTCTTTATGTGGTGGAGGGCTTTACAGAAGACCACACTTGCAAAGAAACTTGAGAGCGTTCAACGGGCTGCGCTCATCAGCATGTCCGGTGCATTAAGGTCCACCCCAACCATTGCACTGAATGCAATTCTGAACATAACGCCGGTGGACATTGCCGGAAGGTGTATGGCCGCAAAAGTGGCTATCAGGCTCAAGGAATCTGGGTTCCTAATGGAGCGTGTATCTGAACACTCGGATATCCTCACAAGCTTTGACTGCATACCGGATCATCTGGATCATGGAGTAGCCATATCGAACTCTGGGGGCTCCTTCTCTGCCCATAATATAATAATTTGTGGCCTCAACCAGAAACTACCCTATGAGAGAACGATCCTCGTAGCGTTGGACTTGTCAAAAGCTTTTGACACAGTCAACACCACAACGCTACTGCAGGATATTGAAAAAACTACCCTTGCTCCAGGGCTAAAGAGGTGGACCATCTGAACGGTCGTCAGTCATCCGTACTATTTCGAGGTGAAACATCTAAACTGAGAAGAATTAAACAAGGGGGTTCCGCAGGGTGGTGTCCTCTCCCTGCTACTGTTTAACTTCTACATCTCGAAACTCCCGCAACCACCAAAGGGGGGTTTCCATAACCTCGTATGCAGATGACTGCATGATATTGACTTCGGGCAATGGAATCGATGGCATGTGTTCGAAGGTAAACAACTACCTCTCCTACCTTTCTCTTTTCCTCACTGCACGAAACCTCGCACTTTCCCTCTCCAAATCCACAGCGACCATATTTACGAAGTGGACTAAGGAGTACAGACTTAAACTTAATATTGCAGTCGAAACTTCAGACCTGTAAAAATACTGCACTCCGGACCACGACAGGATGCCTTTTGATGTCTCCCATAGAACACCTCCGCAGTGAGACGCTTATTCTCCCTGTAAAGGAGCATAATGAACTCCTCACCAAGCAGTTCCTGCTAGGATGTTTCCGTAGGAATCACCCTTGCAGCCATCTGCTTGGAGCGGAACCGTCTCCTAGGAGAATCAAACGATCGTCGTACAGCACGCCGACCGGACTTCGGACGGAACTGACTTTCGACAGGTACTGACCGTCATTCACAGTGGAGCCATTAACACCTTCACCGACTGCCTTCCCGTGAATGGCATTCTTGGAGTCAAATCACCACCTATCGCAGACGAAGAGCACCAGTTGCCGCGAGAAACCCGAGTGACCCTAGCGCAACTTCGTTCTGGATATTGTAGCAGGTTAAACTCCTACTTATCCAGAATTGACCCTGACATACCCAACGTATGTCCTGCATGCAACGAGTCTCCGCATGATCCTGGCCTCCCGTTTATCTAACACCCTCCTCCCTATGGTCCGACCCCGTCGAAACAGCACGTTTCTTGGGCCTCCCGTTAGATGACCTCGACGACAACGCAAATGACTCTTACCATCCTAACGGGGATTAGATAACCCTTAAAACAACAATACGAGCGAGTGTACAAATTATCACAGCTAACTACAGGAGCCAAAAGAAGAGAGAAAGTGAAAAACTTAACTATATGGCAGCAGCGATGGCAAACCTCACTCAAGGGACGGTGGACCTACAGACTCATACCGGATATCCATTCCTGGATCGACGGACGACATGGGGACCTGGATTTCCACCTAACCACTAAGCCGACATGGATGCTTTAGGAGCTATCTGTACAGATTTGACGACACTCATGTGTTAGTCCACTGAGAACTGGAGAGCTGTCAGCGGAAGCGGCATGACAACCTGAGGGATACTCGTATAGAGTAAAGTAGGCGTCCGTCAGTCCGTGCCATAGAAGAGACTTACATGTCTTATCACTCCCACGAATACTTAATCAGGTGGTTCCGTGGAAGAGTCTGGAGTTGGAAAAAAAACATATGTAAATAAAATGTTGTTGTTTTTATCTTAAATAGTTCAACTCACTTATGGTCATTCATTTCCAACACGTCTTTGAAATATTCCTCAAATTTCTGTGCTCACGGCGAATGTTTATTTTCATCATCACTATCACTTAAATATAATGCAATTGAATCCATTTTAAATATTTGTAAAAACGAACCAAAAAGCTAAGACATATATTTAATTTTTCAAACTTGTTAAATTTGTTGATAACGCAGTTTACTTAAGGTATGGGTAAAGCAGGTATCAATGATCGCATGAACATTTTCGAACGAAAATTTTTTCCGCAACGAATTCGATACGTCAATAATTAAACCCAATAGTTTTAAACGCGTTTATTTCAATCAATTTAACGGAAGTGAGTGGTATTAGTTACAGATATTACATGACAGCTTAACTTAAGTTACAGTGCTATGGATTCTTCGCAGGTTCCAATTAAATTGCTTCGTTCTCTCCAACACCTCTGCTCGAAGAATTTTGATTGCATTACAAATTTTTGAACATTTTTTCGTCATGCCCATATTTTCGTTGCAATTGTAGTGTCTTTCCACAGACAATCCTTTGGTAAGGACATCAGCTGGCATATCTTCTGTTGGCATATAATTCAAGTTGATATCGCCGCTTTGATGCTTCTCGCGTATCAAGTGATGACGTTACCATCTCAATCAGAATCGACGAATGCATACAATTCTTTATCTGTCTGCTCATAAAGTAAGCCATAATTTAAAGGTCCTTTTAAATATCTCAGTACTCTTTTGACCGCTTTCCAATGCTCCAAACTATAATTAGAATTGAATTGGCTTAGAAAATTAACTGCGAATGCTAAATCAGGTCGTGTTGTTACAGCCAAATACAATAGAGCACCAATTAAACTTTGATATGGAATATTCTGTGTTCCTTTGTTGCCTGACTTAACTGGTTGTTCAACTTTGCAATTGTATTCGAGAGGTGTCTTGACTGGTTTACAGTCTTCCATTTTAAAACGTTTTAAAGTATTAATAGCGTAATCTCGTTGATTTAAAAATAATGTATGATTCTTCAAATCTTGTTTAAATTCAATACCCAGACATATTTTAACTAGTCTTAAATCTTTCATTTCAAAACTTTCCGAAAGAGATTTCTTGACTTCATTTAACCACTCATGATCATTCGTAGCAATGAATAAAGCATCTATGTACATACACTACATACACCTCCTAATCCAGGGTGTTATGCGACCCGTGCCCATTGGATGATTTGCAGCCAGGAGGTAAATTCGGCTGTATTCGCACGGAGCCTTCCCAACACCGGGCCGCCTTGGGAAGTAACGGTGGCCTTACTGCGTCAAGGGGCTCTGGCGCAGCGGACTTCTGGATTCCCCTTTCAAAGACTAGACCGGGAGGCCCACAACACGGGCCAAACGGTCGTAAGAACAAGATGGAGCAACAAAACAATAGAACAAAAAACAACAAACAGACAACGGCAACAACAATGGCAACAACAACAACGGCAACCGAAACAACGACAACAACAACAACCGGAGCAACGGGTAGAAGCAGTAGCAGCAGCAGTACCGCAAGCAAGAGTGGCCCAGGAGCTAGAAGAAAGGCTAGCTTCATGGATGCCCTGTCGCCTGAAGAGCGAGCACTCTTCGAGGAGCACGCTCGCGATGACGACGATGTACCCTCTGGCAGCGGTACACAGCGTAGTGAGTCAGGAAAGACCACGGTAAATCGCGCAAATGCTGCCCCCTCAACCCCCTTGAGCAGGATCGACTGCAGAGAGGAGGGTGGTTTCACGAAAGTGGAATCTAAGGGTGAACGAAAGCGGAGAAGGCAACGAGGGAACATCCCACGTACCCCGGAGCCAGGACAGCCAGGAGGTCATGGCGATCCTCGTAGAGCAGGAATGAGCGGAGCCACTCTTAAGTGGTACCTAAGATTCCTGGAGGACGGCATGACACCAGAGTCAGCTGAAAAGCGGGCTCTGAGTAGGAGCAGCGGGAATAACCCCTCTCCCAACAATGCGCAGCGCACTGGTGCCAACGGTGGATCGGCGGCAACAAGGCGGAGGAATCGAAGGCGTCGCCGGGCTCACGCTGCTTCGTTAGAAGGACGGAGCGAAGCAAGGACCGCGCCTCAAGAGGCACCCAAAATGGAAAAGAGAAAGAGTGGCCAGATAACACCTCAGGAGCCACCTAGAGCTAAGAGGGTAAGAGAGGACATACCACAGGAAACCAGGGGAAGGCGCTCCAACCCCAACCAGCAGCCAACCACAAGCCGCAAATACGCAGAGGCTGTGAGCAGCATTCGGATGGCTGTGTTGCCCCGCAACTACCCGGCGGAGGCCCTAGGATCCGAACAACTGACGGCGCTCCAGGACTGCATAGTGGACGCTCTGTCTGTCGGCATAGGCTTCACCGGCGCCTTCAATGGCATATTCTTCAAGGGAGGAATGCTGCTGGTTGACTGCCAAAATGAAAAGTCGGCCACTTGGATACAAGGGATCGTACCAAGACTGGAGGGTTGGAGTGGTCCGGCCCTGTGTGTAAGAAGGGGAGACGAGATCCCACAGCTACACAACATGGTGGCGTTCTTCCCAAGAAGCGCAGATAAAGGCTACGACATCGCGCTCAATCTGGTAAGGAACCAGAACGAAGGTTTAAGTACCTCGGCGTGGAAGGTCGTAGCGAGCAAAGTTGAAGGTTCCGGGTGGAACCTCAACATAACGATGGACGATGAGTCATACAAGTATATCCGCCAGAAGGGATTCAGACTAAATTTCCGCTTCGGCAAGATCGTCGTGAGGCCATGGAGGCCCAAGACCACGTCTACAAGCCAGGAACCTCCGAAGGAGACGACCGCGGCTCCAGCTCCACCCGTAGCCCGCCAAGCAGCGCATGAAGCGACTGCCGCTGTGGTTTCGTGTGAGAGAGAGGAGCCCACCAACGACACAATTTCGGCTGGGCAGGTTGCGACCTCCAATGAAGAAGTGAACAGCAGCAACGAGGTCCCTAAGGAGCAGGAAGGCAGGTTGCCATCCACCCAAGAGCTCCTGGAAGGGCTGGAGATGCAGGTCGATGGAGGGATTGAGGACGAGGACCCGTCTCTCGTCGAACCTGAACTATAATCTCCAGTACCGGCATAGAGGTGGCTCAGGTGAACCTCCATCACGCATCGGCAGCCTCGGCGGTCATCGTGAAGAGGTTCATCTCGGATAACCTGGGCATCATCTTAATCCAGGAACCTTGGGTGTTCAGAGGAGAGGTAAGAGGCCTCAACACAAGAAAGAGCAAGGTAATCTGGGATCTCTCTAGCGAGAGACCCCGTTCCTGTGTAGTCGTTAGAGCCGATATAGACTTTTTCTGTATTTCAGAGTTTCTAACGCAAGATCTGGTGGCAGTACAGATAAAGGACAAGGAAGGATCGGACTTCGTCCTCGCATCCGCATATTTTCCGGGAGAGACGGCCACGGCACCCCCCCCATTGATACTAAAACTAGTGGAGCACTGCAAGGCCAACAATCTGCCCCTAACCATAGGTTGCGATGCCAATGCGCACCACACGGAATGGGGCAGCACGGACTGTAACGTGAGGGGTGAGTCACTTCTAGAATTTATACTTAGTAATAATATTAACATAGAGAATGTAGGTTGTGAACCAACCTTCGTAACCAGCGTTCGGAAAGAGGTCCTAGACATTACCCTGAGCAACGACAGCATGATCGGGCTGATCTCGCAGTGGCGGGTTTCAAAAGAACCCTCACTGTCAGATCACATGATCATTCGCTTTGTTCTGAGGGTGACAATCGGTGACCGACCTCCGACCCGTACCCCGAGAAATACAAACTGGGGTCTCTTTAAAGAAAATCTAAACAGGAACTTAAGTGCAGTGGAGCAGGCGGATGGTAGGTCCACCACAGTTGGGCTGGAGAGTAGGCTAAACGCCATAAACCAATCCATGTCCACTGAAAACGACCACCAGTAAACAAAGCTGTCCCTGGTGGTCCAGTAAACTCTCCGCCCTTAGACTTAGGGTGCGCAAGCTGTTTAACAAAGCCAAGCGCACGGGCAGCTGGGAAGAATATAAGCGGCAGCTAACAATCTACAATAAGGAGATTAGGCTTGCCAAGACAAACAGTTTCAGGAAATTCTGTGAGAGCGTCTCCTCGACCCCGGAGGCAGCAAGACTGCACAAGGCGATGTCGAAGGGTAAGACGGACACAGTGTTATCCCTAAAAAGACAGGACGGGACCTATACGACAAGCGCGGAGGAGAGGGCGGAAACACTCCTACAAACGCACTTCCCGGAGACAGTTCAAGTTGACCCAACCCCAGCTTCGGTCACGCGTAGGCCAGATCGCTCAGACTGGCTGACTGCAAGGAATCTGTTCACTGCAGACTCAGTCAGATGGGCACTGGCCTCCTTTTCGAGCTACAAGTCACCGGGAGTGGACGGCGTCTTCCCGGCCCTTCTGCAGCAAGGTATGGACATTCTCCTAACGCACCTGCTAGGGCTGATGAGAGACAGTCTGGCGATGTCGTATATCCCCGAGCCATGGAGAATTGCTAGAGTAATTTTCATCCCCAAGATAGGAAGAAGAGACTATTCGGTAGCCAAATCATTCCGGCCCATAAGTCTGACCTCCTTCTTTCTGAAGGGGATGGAAAAGGTTATTGACAACCACATAAGATCGAAGGTGCTGAAGGTCGCACCCCTGCATGACAGACAACACGCGTACAGAGCGGGAAGATCCACAAATACTGCTCTGTACCAACTCACGTCTGAACTGCAGGATTCACTAGTCAATGGCGAGGTAGCGCTTTGCGCCTTCCTAGACATTGAGGGTGCCTTTGATAATGCATCTCACACAAGCGTGATCAAGGCACTCGAGAGAAGGAATGTAACCCTCCCGATACGCAGATGGATTGAAGCCCTTCTGCGCACTAGGGTAGCAGAAACAACAGTGGGAGAAAGTAAGATTCGTCTTGGCACCACGAGGGGATGCCCACAGGGCGGAGTACTATCCCCTCTGCTATGGAGCCTGATAGTAGACGAGCTACTCGAGCTACTCACAAGCAATGGAATCCGCTGCCAAGGGTATGCGGACGACATCGTCATAATGGCGAGAGGCAGATTTGTGAACACTCTCTGTGACATTGTTCAAAGGGGCCTAAACTTGGCGAAAGGATGGTGCACCACGGTAGGGCTAAACATCAACCCAGCAAAGACCACCGTGATCCCATTCACAAAGCGGAGATCTCTTCCGGGCCTGAGATCCCTTACAATCGGAGGCACAGAGGTGGAAATGTCTAAAGAGGTCAAATTCCTTGGCCTCACCTTAGACTCACAGCTAAGATGGAGCAGGCATTTGGACCTAACGCTATCCAAGGCAACAAGAGCACTTATGATTTGTAGACGCCTGGCCGGCAGATCATGGGGATGCAAGCCAAGCATCATTAGATGGCTGTATACCATGATAGTAAGACCTATCGTCACCTATGGAGCGGTTATATGGGCCACCAAAGCGGCGCAGTCCTCGGTGATAGGAAGACTGTCAAAGCTGCAAAGACTTGCATGTGTCTGTGCTTCGGGGGCAATGCGCACATGCCCCACGGTGGCACTGGAAGTCTTACTAGAGCTCACACCGCTTCATCAGGTGATCAAGCTAGCAGCAAAGCACACCATGCTGCTAATGTCAGCAGAAGGCTATGGAAGAGGGAAGATCATGTCCTCTAAACAGATGGACGCCCTAGCGGAAAGCACACCGCTGGCCCTCCTCCCACGAGATGGCACAACAAAGAAAATTAATCTCATAAAGAAATTTAAAGTAACTCTAGGCAGCAAGATGGAGTGGAATGATTCCACTCTGGAGAAGCTACTGGAAGACAGTACCATTCAGTGGTACACTGATGGCTCAAAAACACCGGAAGGTATTGGGGCAGGTATTGCGGGACCGCGTACTAAGCTGTCCATACCTATGGGCAGCTTCCCAAGTATCTTCCAGGCTGAAGTTTTTGCCATCAGTCAGTGCGCGGAAGTCAACCTCAGCCGCAACTATCGCAACCAGCGCATAGCTATTCTCAGTGATAGTCAAGCGGCACTAAAAGCGATTCTATCATACGAGACCAAATCGCTTTTAGTCGAGGAATGTATAGAAAGGCTAAACCGCCTGTCCCTGTGCAATCGGGTACATCTAATCTGGGTACCAGGGCACAAGGGAGTAGAAGGTAATGAGAAGGCCGACGAGCTGGCCCGCACGGCAGCAGCATCCAAGATGTTGGGACCAGAGCCATATATAGCGGTAGGACCCCACACTCTCAAGGAGCTGCTCCGCACGGAGGAAAGAGAGGATAGAGAGCGGCACTGGCGGCAGGCAGCAGGTATGCGCCACGCTAAGCTGCTCATGGGAGGGTATAACCTCTCCAGGTTTAAAGCATTAATTAACCTACCTCGTGAGAAATTCCGTCTCCTCGTCGCAATATACACCGGCCACTGTAAACTCAAGAAGCACCTGTCCAACATGGGCATGGTCTCCGGTGCCAACTGCCGGTTCTGCGACCTGGAACAGGAGACACCAGCACACCTTATCCAGGATTGCACAGCAATCTGTGGGAAAAGGCTTAAGGCCCTGGATTCAGTGTATATCAGCAGGGATCACATAACCTCGCTTGAGCCCAGCAAACTCCTGGAACTATTCAGGCTGCTTGGGCTCTGTGAGGTCATGTGATATAGGAGAGGGCACAATAGACCCTAGGTCGCGGTGCATTACCTCATTTAATAATTCTAATTCTAATTCTACATACACTATAATTAATATCTTTGATTTTTGTTTCAATATAAATAAACATGGATAGCATTTAGATGCATTAAATCCTATTTGTCTTAGTTTATTCGTTAATTTTTGAAACCATTGAAAACCAGACTGTCGTAATCCATATAAAGATTTGTTTAGTCTACATACCGGATCTTTGGTTTTCGATATTAACTTCTGCCAATTTTCTGCTGCACGTCGTATTTCTTCAGCTTTAGCCTTTTTTATGTGTCGGATATCCTGCTGCTACCTTTTTAACCCTTGTGTTGCTACCCAAAAAAAATCACACTGTCTGCCGCCCAGGGTACCCGGGTACCCGTACACAAATTTGTGCGTATAAGGGCGTTATACGTAAAAATAATTGAGTGCATTCTATCAGGATCTCTTTATTGACATCTGAGAAAGGTATTTCTACTTGAATGTACCGTATAAATTGTGTACAGACACCTTCATAGTCCTAAATCACGAATAAAACGCGCGCTGCTCTAACGTAAATTTCTCGTTTTTGCGAAGACCAGTTGCGTGGAATTCGAGTGATGGGGAAACAGGTCGCTCTCTTAATTGCTTTGGACCTCAGGAACGTTCCAGAATTCCGTGAAACGAATATAAGCGGTATAGTTAAGTTTCCGTCGTTGACTCACTGGAGTCACTCCAGTCAGTGTGGATAGTTCGTTAACGTGTGTGCATATGGAGGAGTTACCGAAAGCACAGTTTTTGAGGTAATGTAAATAAAATAAATACACGATTTATTTACCACGATGGGTTTTTAATTTTATCGAAGATTTAATGCGAAAAATATGAATAAAAAAATATAAAATATGAATAAAATAAAATAAAATAAAAAGAAAAGCAATCCTGTAATACTTATTAGTACGATGCACTATGATTATGAAATTTCTGATGGAGAAATTATTTTGTTTTATAATCAAACAAAAGCTGGCGTTGACACCATGGATCAAATGTGTACGAGGTACTCCACCCGACAGCGAACGTGTAGATGTCCGCTGGCTTTCTTTTTCAACATCCTCGACATTGCAGGCGCACCTGCTTATGTCATCTACTATGAGAATAACAGCATGCTTTGCAAGAAAACAAACAGACGAAGACTTTTCCTTCGACAATTGTGAGAAGAATGAGCAATGCCGATGATCGAAGAGCGTGTCCCGAATCAGCAAATAATGCAAAACCACTCTACCAAAATCCCAGTCGAAAGTTTCTTTGAAGGGCCAATAGTAGAGGTGGTACCCAGAAATGACAAATGTCGAGGCGCCACTGGGAGGGGAGCTGTTGATGGATTTTGTTACATTTATAACGAGCAGCCTATTCGCAAACGCCGAAAGACCCTGAAATCCTGCGTTGAGTGCGATAAGCCCGTATGCGATCAGCTTTCGATGAACATTTCTAAATGTTTACATTGCAATGAGTAATTTTTCATTTTTCTTACATTTTTAATTAATTCTTAAAATTTAGTTATTCAAATTTCCTTGTTTAAATTATTACTTATATTTCACTGTGCAGAAAGCAAAAAATTCATTAATTTTTTTGTAACTTCATGTCGCAAAATAAAATTATTATTATTATTATATACACCATTTTTTATCAATAAATAATTAAAAATGAACATAATTTGTTGTAGTTATCTTATAGATATAAAATAAAATTATAATCATAATGTATTATACGAACTGCGCCGAACTTCTGTCCGGGTACCCGGGTACCCGGGTGGCTGGGACGTGTTTTTATTTTCAAATGTAACATTTCTGAAGTTAGAAAAAAATTTAAACTATGTATAATGCACAATTCGTTAGATAATCGGTTAAACCATGGGGATCCAAGAGGATTTTTATTCAACAAAATACACTCCGGTGGGTACCCGGGTGGCAACACAAGGGTTAAGGATTACATCTAAGTATTCAGGTATTTCCATAAATACTGCTTCATCTAGGTCACCGTTCAAATAAGCAGTCATAACATCCATTTGATGTACATATTTAAAAATTCTTTTGGGTTGCAATTGCAGCCATTATTCTGATTGATGTCAATCTCGTAACTGGGGAATAAGTGATATTGAAATCCTCCCCTGGACGTTGCGAGCACCCTTTTGCTACCAGGCGTGTTTTTTTAACATTGCCTTCTTTTGTACGAAACACAAAACAATTCCCAATAACTTTTCGTCTTACAGGTCGATCTACTTATCACATGTTTTGTTTGAAATTTGGGCCATATATTCATTTTCAACGACACGCAGCCACATATTACAATCTTCACTGTTTATAGCTTCTTGAAAAGTAGTTGGATCATTTACTAGAGACATTCACATTCTTCTAAATCTACACTACATTCAGATTCATTATCAGTTCTCTTAGTTGTGACTTCTTGAAATAACTTCTTGGGCCGTCCACGGGCTCCACTTCGAATTAGCTTTGGTCTACCTTTAACCCTTTTCGGAACGATTGATTCAGTATTTAAGTTTTTTAAGATTTTTCTACACTTTCATCTTTTCGTGTATCGAAATCTATCTCCATCATCCATCCATCCATCTTCACATTCATCATTTCTATCAAATGTTTCATCTAAAAATTTCACATCTCGACTGACTATAACCCTCTTCTTTTGAAGAGACCACAATTGATAAGCTTTAGTGTCATTCGAATAGCCTACTAGTATACATTCTTCAGACCTGGAATCAAATTTTCCATTGGACTTATCTTTGATTAAAACGTAACATTTGAAACCAAATGGTCTGAAGTGAATGACTGTGGGAGTTTTACCTGACCACATCTTGATAGGCACTTCATCTTCTAGCACTTTTGTGGGACACCTATTTCGAATAAAGTTAGCTGTGTTCACAGCCTCTCCCCAAAATATTGTTTTAAACCTTGCTTGTTTTAACATGCATCTAGAAATTTCTAAAATAGTTCTATTTTTTCTTTCAGATATGCCATTCTGCTGTGGTGTATAAGGAGCGGTCAAACGCCGCTTAATTCCACATTTATTGAAATAGTTTTGAAATTCGTTACTCATATACTCCAACCCGTTGTCTGTCTGTAGTGTTTTAACTTTCTTCTCTGTATACCTTTCCGCCATATTCTTAAATATTTAAAATTTTTCTAAAACTTCTGACTTATTTTTCATGAAATAAACATCGGAATATCTCGAGAAGTCGTCAGTGAATGTCACGAAGTACTTTGCACCTTAATGTGAGTAAATCTTCATTGGACCGCAAACGTCGCTGTGTACAATCTCCAGTAACTCGGTTGTATGTTGGTCCTTCTGCTTTGAAAATCTTTTTCGTTTGGAATTGGGGGTTGGGTCCAATCTTTATGGCAACGACACTCGCTTCTACCAGCTGGCTACCGCAGAACATAGCACTGCGCAGCGATAAAGGCATTATCGACATGGAGGTTTGTAAACTCCAAGTATGAAGAACAACGAATTGCTCTGCAAGACGGAGTCTGCGTCAGTATTAGGCGCATTATTCCTGGCTAAAAATGTATTCAATTGCTGTAAATAAGAATATTACGTTATGAAGGAATTGATATTACGAGGTGTGACAATTAAGTAGTGAGACTGATTCCATAAATTCCGTATATTTGAAAATTATTCTACAACTCTGCCATCCTCTTCAAAGTAGTCCTCTTGGGCAGCTATACAGCGATTCCAGCGCGTTTTTCATGCTTCGTAACATTTCTGGAACGCTTCGACTGGGATGTCATCGAGTACCCTCGTCACGGCCGTCTGGATGTCCGTAATCGACTCAAAATGGGTTCCTTTGACCACCCATTTTGTTTTAGGAAACAAAAAAGTCACAGAGTGACATGTTGGGCGAATAAGGCGGCTCTTGCAACGCGGCGATACCTTTAGAGGCCAAATACTGGGACACGCTGAAGGCGGTGTGGCACGGCGCGTTGTCGTGGTGAAAGATCCAGTTACGAGCGATGTCTGGGCGCACCCTGTTGACTCGTTTTCGAAATCTCTCGAGTACTTGGCAATAGTAGACTTGATTCACAGTTTTCCCCGGTGGAACGAATTCTTTGTGGACGATTCCACGACTATCAAAAAAGGCAATAATCATCGTTTTCACCTTCGACTTGCTCATGCGGGTTTTTTTCGGGCGGGGGGCGCGCAGAGACAACCATTGTGAGCTTTGGGCACGACTAAGAGCACTGCCACCATACACTCTTACAATTTTAACGTACGTTTCCGAAGTTGCTTCGTCCAATCTGGCGCAAAATTTTGTCGCGACGCGTTGCTTTTGATTTCGTTTTCCCATTTTCGTGACGAGCACTACAAACACACGTCTACCCAACTTGACGCCCAAAAAATAAGGTGACATTGTATTTATTTTGAAAATTCTTTATTTATTCTTCCAAATCAATTTCATCCCCTTCAAATCCTCTCCCGATGCAATGCGCTTATGCCAACGGATTTTCCAATCTTCGAAACACTGGTTGTAGTCACTTTCCGGGATGGCCTTCATCGTATAAAAACGGTGTCCCCGGAGCGGTCTTTTGAGCTTGGTGAACAGCCAGAAGTTGCACGGCGCCAGATCAGGTGAATACGGTGGTTGCGGAAGGATATGGGTTGAGTTTTTGGCGAAATGAACGAGGGCAGTATGGGATGGTACATTGTCGTGGTGTAAAAACCAAGAATTGTCTTTCCACAATTCCGGCCTTTTTAGGCGGATAGCGTTACGCTAACGACGCACAACGTTCAAATAATATTCCTTGTTGACTGTTTGACCGGTTGGAAGGAATTCATAACGCACAACACCACGATGATCGAAGAAAACAGTCAACATGACCTTGATTTTTGAGCGACTTTGGCGCGATTTTTTTGGTCTCGGCTCTCTTTTGGTACGATATTCGCTCGATTGATCGGTTGTTTCTGGATCGTAAGCATAGATCCAAGTCTTATCGCCAGTTATAATGCGTTTCATGACACCTTGGTAGTCGGAAAGCATCGTTTCACACACTTCAACGCGACGCCTTTTTCCAAAAAATTCAATGTTTTCGGTACCAGTCGAGATTTGACGCGCTTCTGTGACACCATTGAAAATCAGAATTGGTTTGCAATTCTGACAGCTAAGGAATTCTGTCTTGGATTCCACAACACCCCTGAATATCTAATTGTTTCATGGTTTTCAGAAGAAATTATTTTAATGAAATTCTCTACCAAAGTACAACACATTATTTTTAAATCCATTATATTAGAATTACATTGTATTGCATTATAACATTTTATTACAATAAATATGTGGAAATATATACAATATTTCATGTATATCCAATTATTTTGAAATTGCCTTCATTCATATGTGGTATAACTTATATTAAATTTTAAGTTCCGTAACGAAGTGTGAATTTAAATCCGAATAATAAATTAATGGAATTATAAAACACCACATACGTGTACCATAAAATAAAGTTGCTTTTTCTCTAAATAAAAATTATATTTAATTGGGAGCTTTTGCATTTCTTATATGCAATCCTAGAAGTACTGGCACGCCAAGTAATCTACTGTGAAACTATTGGACTTTTTTTATCTATTTCAGATATATTTGAATTGTTTTGTTGTACAGAAGCATTACTAGGACTAGAAGGGATGTTTCCTGTTCGATCCATATTCCATGGATTTGATCCTGATATTGGAGAGTCTGCATGACCAAAACCTGAATGATTTTCATGTTCCACAGCATTATTTCCATCATATTGAGTATTTTCTAGTCTTGTAATTAATCTTTCATCTTCTTCTCCAAACTCACCCCCCATCAAGGTGGGTTCACCTACAACCATTACATCTTGTGAAGACAACGAGAAATTTGGACCCGACGGAGATCTCTTTTGATTGGTAACCGGAGGCGTGCCTGTATTTGTCGCTCCTCCAGAGTTAGATCCTTTCCGTTTACGTCTCTTATTCGCTGGTCTTTGTGGATCCTTTTTTCCAGGAGGAGCCACCATTCGTTGCCATTTTTGAAACAAAGTAGTTTTTAAGCAATCACGGGGACTTAATGCATATGCTTTATGCCTAGACATTAATTCTTGCATTGGTTCCAATATAACACATAATCGGAGATAATTCAAAGTGGAATTTGTTATTCCTGCCCTTGTAATATTCTTTGTTATTTGATCTAACAACATTGGGTCAGGTGGTATCGATGTTCCTATTACAGATCGAGGAATAAGTTCCCTATGGCCTTTAATTGTCATGTGCCATGATCTTATTCGCATATAGTCGTCATACACAAATTCTAGTATAAGTCTTGCGTCAGCACATACTTTGGTAAAAAATGGCTTACCATGTTGGGTTATTACTGTGCATTGATCACAATCTAGCGTAATAGTTGTATTATGAAATGACTCTTTTGCATGTTTAAGTTGGAAGTACAAGTCAGATACTCCTCCTTCATAGATGCTGCGAAAGAATCGTGGTATTAATGTCCGTCCAATAGTATATCTTTTCGGTCCGTCTTCTAAACAAAACAATATTGTTAATCGTGCATCATCTTCGAAAAACTCAGTGGTGAATGAATCCCACCAACAGTTATCGCTTTCATCTGTACGTTGCTGAAGTCGCTTATTCAATTCAAAAACACGATGTTCAGTGTGACTAAAATAAGAATTATGCCTTCTAAAGCCTTGCTCCATACGATCTATTTGTTGAGAACTTCCCATCATTGGGTGGCTACCTGTATGACTAAATGGAGAAGTAGTTGATAATGTGCCGAATTGGCTTCCAAAGACTGCTTGCGAAGAAAAGTGACTGCCCTGTCCAGAATTAAAAGGAGTTCCTGCATTTGATGGTCTATTAAATTGATTTAAATTCGAAGAGGGAGAACCAAACGGACCTCCTACAGGACCATTAAATGATCCCGAACTAGCAGACTGAGTATAGGAACCGCCAATGCCTTGTTGTACAACTGGCCCTGGAGTCGAAGAACCAGATGGGGCAGGTGAAGACGTATACTGAGGAGTATTAGAACCAGGTGGATTCGTATTTTGAAATATTATCGACTGATTACCGGCAGGAGAAGACTGACCTCCTTGTGAATATTGACTGTTACTTGAATTATACGCAATACTGTTTTGTGGAAATCCACTTTGATTTGATCCATCGGTGTTTAAATTAGTGTTGTTAGAATTGTTTAAAAGTGTCGAATTTTCCGCTACGTTTATGTTTTTCCAATTGCTGTCATCCATTCCTGATTGAGACGCCATTGTTGTAACTGTATTAATACCCCGGCGATTCATTCCCAACATTATTCCTTTTTCATAGAATTCATTGATATCTAAATTTGAAAGTAAGCAAAAATTATATAATTTGTTATAAAAGCGATTACTAATAGGAAACAAGTGAATAATTACGGTACGCAACTAAAAATATAAAAGATAGATTCTAACGCAAACTGCACTAACTCTAAAACATCTAGTTCTTTTTCTAAACAAAAACTAGCGGCACGATTACGATTTTTCCGGCGCCGCGATTTGATGGTACTAATGGATAGAGGAGGTCCTCAGGATTAAAAAATGTATACACATATACCGTCCTCAGACTCATAGTTTCCGAGATATTTCACTCTGCCTGCGGCGCTTGTTTCAATGTAATATATGTATTATATTGAAAATATAATGAAAATTTGGAATAAAAAAAATAAATTTTCGCCTGCGGCGCTTGTTTCGATGTAATATATTATACTGAAAATATAATGAAAATTTGGAATAAAAAATCGCGCGATTTTTTATTCCCAATTTTCGCCTGCGGCGCTTGTTTCAATGTAGTATATTATGCTGAAAATATATTCAAAATTTGAAAAAAAAAAGATCGCGCGATGAAACCCCAATTTTATTATTTAGGGGGTCTTGTATAAATGGTTGGTTGGGTTATCTTGGTACTTCAACTACTTGTATGCATTATTACCGATGCATATACAATTTTTAATTTTCAGTGTTTTTATTATTTAAATAAAGTGGATTTCCACTTGAATTCATTGAAATAATAAAAATAATAAACATAGTCACTCTATGCGTAAAAATACACAAATTTTATAATAATTAGTGAAAATTGTATGGAAAAACTACGATTTTTCACCATTTTCAGGAGGCTGCCCTAGAGCCCCCCGTGGTCCTAGGGGGGGAAGGGTGCTATTATTCAAAAGCTCCATTCATTACCTTTCAAATGTGGGGGGTAGCAAGCCCCTGCCCCCTCCCCCTTTGCGCAAAACCTCTTCAAAATGAGATACTAAACTAAACATTCCCCGTTTTTAAAATATTCGCTTTTAAAAATTCAAAAGTTTGTATAAATAACACATGATATTTCACAACATTTTTTCATATTCCTCACTTTATATATTGAAATATACACATTAAACATTGATATAAGTTCACATTTCACTCTTATTTTATTCTCTTTTAGCTAAATTTATTGATTTACAAATCTTTTAGTACATTCCTAGTTGAAGATTAGATTATACTTAAAAACCAAATATGAAGGATTTTTCAACGATTTTCTTTATCTGTACTTTCACGTAATTTTTTTGGGGTTGAGTTTAGTATCGCGCCGGTTAATTTTGGCTCACTGTACCTAAACGAGAGAACCAAATTGAAAATTTTAAACACACATGTATGCTTAAATTATCGAACTTTATTCTAAAACATATTTTATAAAAATCGGTTCACAAATTTTTCCACAAATTCACTTTAGAAAATGCTATTTTTTTGCAAATTTCTAAATATATGCTAGTGTATTTTCATCTGTTGTGCATTGTACCAAACCAATTATGGATACATTTTCACGCACATCTTCTTCTTCTTCTTAATTGGCGTAGACACCGCTTATGCGATTATAGCCGAGTTAATAACCGCGCGCCAGTCGTTTCTTCTTTTCGCAACGTGGCGCCAATTGGATATTCCAAGCGAGGCCAGGTCCTTCTCCACTTGGTCCTTCCAACGGAGTGGAGGTCTTCCTCTTCCTCTGCTTCCCGCGGCGGGTACTGCGTCGAATACTTTCAGAGCTGGAGTGTTTTCGTCCATCCGGACAACATGACCTAGCCAGCGTAGCCGCTGTCTTTTAATTCGCTGAACTATGTCAATGTCGTCGTATATCTCGTACAGCTCATCGTTCCATCGTATGCGATATTCGCCGTGGCCAACGCGCAAAGGACCATAAATCTTTCGCAGAACTTTTCTCTCGAAAACTCGCAACGTCGACTCATCTGTTGTTGACATCGTCCAGGCCTCTGCACCATAAAGCAGGACGGGAATTATGAGTGACTTATAGAGTTTGGTTTTTGTTTGTCGGGAGAGGACTTTGCTTCTCAATTGCCTACTTAGTCCGAAGTAGCACCTGTTGGCAAGAGTTATCCTGCGTTGGATTTCTAGGCTGACATTGTTGGTGGTGTTTACGCTGGTTCCAAGATAGACGAAATTATCTACAACTTCAAAGTTATGACTGTCAACAGTGACGTGAGTGCCAAGTCGCGAGTGCGACGACTGTTTGTTTGATGACAGGAGATATTTCGTCTTGTCCTCGTTCACTGCCAGACCCATTTCTTTTGCTTCCTTGTCCAGTCTGGAGAAAGCAGAACTAACGGCGCGGGTGTTAAGGCCGATGATATCAATATCATCCGCATACGCCAGCAGTTGTACACTCTTATAGAAGATGGTACCTTCTCTGTTGAGTTCTGCAGCTTGAACTATTTTCTCCAGAAGCAGGTTGAAAAAGTCGCACGATAGGGAATCACCTTGTCTGAAACCTCGTTTGGTATCGAACGGCTCGGAGAGGTCCTTCCCGATCCTGACGGAGCTTTTCGTGTTGCTCAACGTCAGTTTACACAGCCGTATTAGTTTTGCGGGGATACCAAATTCAGACATCGCGGCATAAAGGCAGCTCCTTTTCGTGTTGTCGAAAGCAGCTATGAAATCGACGAATAGGTGGTGAGTGTCGATTCTCTTTTCACGGGTCTTTTCCAAGATTTGGCGCATGGTGAATATCTGGTCGGTTGTTGATTTACCAGGTCTGAAGCCACACTGATAAGGTCCAATCAGTTTGTTGACGGTGGGCTTTAATCTCTCACACAGTACGCTCGACAGAACCTTATATGCGATGTTGAGGAGGCTTATCCCACGGTAGTTGGCGCAGATTGTGGGGTCTCCTTTTTTATGGATTGGGCAGAGCACACTTAGATTCCAATCGTTGGGCATGCTTTCGTCCGACCATATTTTACAAAGAAGTTGATGCATGCTCCTTATCAGTTCTTCGCCGCCGTGTTTGAATAGCTCGGCCGGCAATCCATCGGCCTCTGCCGCTTTGTTGTTTTTCAGACGGGCAATTGCTATTCGAACTTCTTCATGATCGGGCAATGGAACGCCTGCTCCATCGTCATCGATTGGGGTATCGGGTTCGCCTTCTCCTGGTGTTGTGCGTTCACTGCCATTCAGCAGGCTGGAGAAGTGTTCCCTCCATAATTTAAGTATGCTCTGGGCATCGGTGGCTAGATCACCTTGGGGGGTTCTACAGGAGTATGCTCCGGTCTTGAAACCTTCTGTAAGCCGCCGCATTTTTTCGTAGAATTTTCGAGCATTACCCCTGTCGGCCAGCTTGTCAAGCTGCTCGTACTCACGCATTTCGGCCTCTTTCTTCTTCTGTCTGAAAATGCGTCTCGCTTCCCTCTTCAACTCTCGGTATCTATCCCATCCCGCACGTGTTGTGGTCGATCGTAACGTTGCGAGGTAGGCAGCCTGTTTTCTCTCCGCTGCGACACGGCACTCTTCGTCGTACCAGCTGTTCTTTTGCACTTTCCGAAAACCAATGGTTTCGGTTGCAGCTGTACGTAAGGAGTTTGAAATGCCGTCCCACAGTTCCCTTATACCGAGTTGTTGACGAGTGCTCTCAGAGAGCAGGAGTGCAAGCCGAGTAGAGAATCGTTCGGCTGTCTGTTGTGATTGCAGCTTCTCGACGTCGAACCTTCCTTGTGTTTGTTGGCGTGCGTTTTTTGCTGCACAGAGGCGGGTGCGAATCTTAGCTGCAACAAGATAGTGGTCCGAGTCGATGTTAGGACCTCGGAGCGCACGCACATCTAAAACACTGGAGACGTGTCTTCCGTCTATCACAACATGATCGATCTGGTTGGTAGTTTTTCGATCCGGAGACAGCCAGGTAGCTTGATGGATCTTCTTATGCTGGAATCTAGTACTACAGATAACCATATTTCGGGCCCCGGCGAAGTCGATCAGCCTCAACCCATTTGGGGAAGTTTCCTCGTGGAGGCTGAATTTACCGACCGTAGTACCAAAGATAGCTTCTTTGCCCACCCTGGCGTTGAAGTCGCCAAGCACGATTTTTACATCGTGACGGGGGCATCCCACATAAGTGCGCTCCAAGCACTCATAAAAAGCATCTTTGGTCACATCGTCCTTCTCTTCCGTCGGGGCGTGGGCGCAAATCAGCGATATGTTGAAGAACCTCGCTTTGATGCGGATTGTGGCTAGACGTTCATTCACCGCAGTGAATGATAGTACTCGGCGACGGAGTCTCTCTCCCACCACGAATCCCACACCAAACTTGCGCTCCTTTATATGGCCACTGTAGTAAATGTCACAAGGACCTACACGTCTCTGTCCTTGTCCCGTCCATCGCATTTCTTGGACGGCGGTGATGTCAGCCTTTGTTTTCACGAGGACATCAACCAGCTGGGCAGTGGCACCTTCCCAGTTAAGGGACCGGACATTCCAGGTGCATGCCCTCAATTCGTAGTCCTTATTTCGTTTGCCATGGTCGTCATCAAAAGGGTGGTCTCTCATCCGAGGCTGGTTATGACTATTCACTGGAGTGTTTTTTTTACGTGGCGGGTCCCAAACCCAGCGCACAACCCTATGCAGGGGATGTTTCGCCTTCTCACGTTAGCTCGCCTTCAAACGGATGTTCTTAGGCTACCCAGAGGATACTTGGTCAAAGACCGGAAGTCGTGAGCTGCTTGAGTCACATGTAAAGGAATCGTTTCTGGCCACTCCCAAGTGAATGGCAATCAGAGAACTTTCCTCACTTGCGTGAACTTCTACACATGACTCCATCCTCCCTTTCACGCACATACATACATATATTACTTATGAATTATAAAAACCACTAGTAATGCTTTTAATTACGTTTGATTGTTAATTTCTTTGTAAATCTTTAAATAAAATACACCTTTTTCTGCATTGAGTTCAATAATGCGGAAAACCAAAATGACTGCCTAATTTGAACTGTCAAATTACCGAGAAAGCACGAACAAAAGGGAATAAATTAAACCCACTTAGCAATAAATGTATGAAGTGAACGCGAAAGGGTGTTCAATGCTAAAATACTGTGGATGGCGTAGCCGGTGTTGGACCGGCCAATGTTATTTTTTCTGAAGGGCGGCCGAAGGCCGCCCACCTAAAAAGGAGTTCTATGCGAAAAAAATCTAACTAACTCCTAAAAAGGAGTTCTATGCGAAAAAGATCTGATACACCCCGGTGTTGGACCGACCAGGGTTATTTTTTTAAAGCGCGGCCGAAGGAGGAAATCCCGGTGAAGCAAATTTAAGTATAAAACAAATTAAGGCTTTATATTTCTTAACGATTTCAATATACCATCTAATATGTGTGCTGGGAAGCATAACGGTACTTTTCATATGTTTACCCATATTTAAAAATTTGGCAAAATACGTTTTGCTGCGTTATTGAAAATAAAAATATTATAAAACAATGTGCGAAATTTCAAATGGTGAGTAATAATAATAAATAATAAGATATTCTAATATTGGCGCACGCATGAACAAGGAGTCCATTTTGCCTACGGCCTAATACCGAGGGAGCAATTGTGCCCTGTACACAAGGTTCCAAAGACTATTCGGAAAGGGGGCAAATTTGGGTATTTTGTGTGCTACAGGGGCACGTGTACAAAAAAACCACTTGTTGCAGTAACCATCGGGACATGGTTTGAAAATGTCCGCATCGGGTGTACTTTTTGATGTACTGCTTTGCGTGTCGTATGTCCCGCGAAGAAATATTGTACGAGGACTATACAAACGAGGAGAAAGCTTTGTCATCTGCAACGATATCAGACTGCTATAGTTATTGCCGAGAGGCCGTGGTAATATACAAGTTGGACCACCAATATGAAAAAGGAAAA
Organism: Bactrocera dorsalis; assembly: GCF_023373825.1. Lineage (NCBI taxonomy): Eukaryota > Metazoa > Arthropoda > Insecta > Diptera > Tephritidae > Bactrocera > Bactrocera dorsalis. The sequence goes on from NC_064305.1 coordinate 45,255,535, forward strand.
ATTGGTGGTCCGGGAAAAGCTGTTCAGATCGACGAGAGTAAATTTGGGCGGCGAAAGTACAACAAAGGTAATACTATTTCCTTATACAATGAATTTAACTCTAATTAGGTTTTTTTTTTACATTTTAGGCAAACGCGTAGAGGGACACTGGGTGCTTGGGATGATTAAAGATGGTAGCGAGGACATACGCCTCGAAGTATGTCCTGACAATCTTCGAACGGCGGACATTTTAATTCCATTAATCCAGAAGCACGTGGCTGAAGGAAGCATAATTCGGACGGACTGCTGGCGGGCATATGACGCATTACCAAATTTTGGGTACGTCCACCAAAAAGTGAATCATAGCGACGATATCAACCCTTTTGTTTCCGAAGATGGTGTCCATACGCAGAGAATTGAATCGCAATGGCGCGTAGTGAAACGTTTTTTTTTTAAAAAGCAAATTATAATCACACCGCCAACGTCATCGTCGAATATATGTGGTGGCGATCTATTCAAAAGCAAGAAAAATATCCTTTTGTAGCATTAATAGATGCAATTAAATATGTATATACATTGCACTGAAACATTTTGGTTTTCTTTATTTTGATTACTTGTCCATACAAAAATGTTGGCTGGGTTGCATTGGTTTCAGTTTGTATGGAAAAATGAGCAAAAACACTGATTTTTGGTCATTTTCATAGGGCTCCCTACAGGTCTATAGGGGCTCGAGGGGGGCTTATTAAAAAGTTCGACCCTTCCTCTTTCCAATAAGGGGGCCTTTCTCTCCATAAACGATACTTAACCTGCGCGATACTAAACATTCCCCTTTTTTTCTTTATTAACTATAAAAAAATCTTTCCAAAAATTTTCAAGCTATAATTGAGTATGTGAACACTTTTTTCTATATATATGAATAATATTTAATTTATATTTGTTATACAATAATTTAGAATTGCGTTCAGAATACTGCGAAACTGAAGTACTTTCGCGTAGTACTCCTTTCTGTGTTGGCGGCTTTCGCCCTCGCCCAAAAAGAACAACCCTGGTCAAGCCAATACCCGGGCTGACTAAAGTACTTTCGCGTAGCACTCCCTTCTCTATACTTTACACTTTATTACATAATATTATTATATAATATTACTTATTACTAAGATTGGTAATAAAGAGAAATTTTAGCTAAAACGAGGAATTTCACCGAATTGACATATTATTGTTAGCACACACAGACATACCACTATAAGGGTTATCAATTAATTTCAGTTATATATGTATGTATATCACACATTGACTGACATTTTCGATCAAAAATCAACTGTACTTAGCGGAGTTTAAATATACAGTACGTAGGGGTTTGAACAGTTTTTATTGGATTTCAACTATTTTTAGTTATAAGATGGCACATACTAAAGACATTATTCGTGGAAAGATTTATCCCGTTATATTAATTGCTTCTTGTCGTCGCAGGATTTCGGGAATAAAATGGGGGATACTTTGGTATACCATCCCACGATTTCGGGGTTAAAAGTGGTATGGTTGGATAGCGGAAATGCTCCAGATTAAGAATATATATAATTATAGCCACCGCAAACTTATAGTTTTCGAGATATCCAACCATACTATAATTTAAACTTGAAAATTACCATTATTCGAAGTACGTATTTTTTTTTTATTATAAATTAATATTACTTTAATATTTTTATATTTACTAGCACTTCTTTTATCCGTTTGTACACAATTCTTTTATATTATATAGTGCAAAAATAGTTGTAATTCAGTATTTAACTTATTGTTCAATTCTATTTATTTAACAACGAAAGACCTACAAACTGTCAAATAATCAGTGTTACCATGCTATTATATTTAAACAACTAAAATTAAATAAATACAAAAGAAAAATTAACAAAACGGTGTTTTATGAGAAAAAAAACTTGAAACACCGCGGTGTTGGACCGATCAGGGTTATTTTTTTGAAGCGCGGACGAAGGCAGACAAAAAGTTTTACGCGAAAAAAACTTGAAACACTCCATAGCCGGGTAATAAAAAGGTTTTTTACAAAAGACAAATGCAGAAATCCTTGTTTTGGGGTATAAACTATTTTCGTTATTTCTTTTAGTTAATTTCCAAAGATGGCGATAAAATAACAGTGATTTTTTCACAGACTGCAACTCTTTTGTTGTTAAATAAATTGATTTCACCAATACATTTAATATTGATAAAAAACTATTTTTGCACTACATAATGAAAAAATAAAATGTGTACAAACGAATTAGTTAACATAAAAGTTAAAAATATATGTAAGTGTAAAATTATTTTTAAATCGAAAAAATACGTAATTCAAATAGTGGTAATTTTCAACTTAAACGCAATTATCTCGAAAACTATAAGCTTCCTGGGGCTATAACTATGTACATACATATATTATTGATCTGAAGTCACAATTCCGATTTCTTTGGCGCCGCGATCTGAAGGTACTCTGTTGAAAAGAGGAAGTCCTCCTGATTAAAAAATATATGGGGTTATAGGTACCGCATACGCTTAGTTTACCAGATATTCGACCTTAAAGTTCAAAAATTTCCAAAATTCGAAAATTTCAAGAAGCTATTTCACCATATTAAACGCACATTTTTCCCTTCAAATTAATTAAATTAAATAATAAACATTTAAATAAATCCATATTTTACCTTTTTGCACGTTTTTTATATAAGAAATCTATAAAAATTACATTTTACACTCGTAGTAAACATCATTTTGTGCTAACAATTACGATGAAATGGAGCGCCGCCATATGATAACAAGGCAATTCGCTGAAATTCCTCTTTTTCGTGTAAATTCCTGTATTCATGCATATGGATATTTTCTTTTTTAAATTTAATAAACAAATAAGTAATATTATATAGTAATATTTCGTAATAAAGTGTAAAGTATACAATATAAACACTATTTCCATGCATATGCATATTTTCTTTAATAAATTTAATAGACAACTAAGTAATATTATATAGTAAAATTACATAATATTATGCATATATATTGTCACACAAAATACAAAACAACGTATCATAAAAAAAAAATGGAAATCACTGTCAGACATAACTATGTATTTTATAACGGAAAACCAAAATATAACCACTTTATAACCAAAACTCAATTTTTTTTTAACTTGAGTGGTTTCTATTTATCGTTTCCCATTCTTTTGTAAACTATTTTTCATTTTATGTGACGATATGTATAAGTAATATTATATTATAAACAGCATTTCCATGCAGATGGATTTTTTCTTAATTAAATTTAATAGAAGAGAACTACGCGAAAGTACTTCAGTCACCCCGGGTATTCGCTCGACCATGGTTATTTTTTAGACCGCAGCCGAAGGCCACCAACGCAGAAGCGATTAATAAACGACAGTACTTCAGTACCCCGGGTATTCGGTGTTGTTGTTGTTTTAACGGATATGCTAATCCCCGTTAGGATGGTAAGGGTTATCTGTGTTGTCGTCGAGGTCATCTAACGGTAGGCCCAGGAAACGCGCTGTTTCGACGGGGTCGGACCAAAGGGAGGAAGGTGTTAGATGGGTTGGGTTTGTGGGGCATGCAAAGAGGTGGCCAGTGTCATGCGGAGACTCGTTGCACGCTGGACATATATTGGATATGTCGGGGTCAATTCTGGATAAGTAGGAGTTTAACCTGCTACAGTACCCAGAACGAAGTTGCGCTAGGGTCACTCGCGTTTCTCGCGGCAACTGGAGCTCTTCATCTGCAATAGGTGGTGCTTTGACTCCAAGAACGCCATTCACGGGAAGGGAGTCGGTGAAGGTGTTAAAGGCTCCACTGTGAATGGCGGTCGGTGCCTGTCTGAAGTTCGGTCGGCGTACTGTACGATGTCGTCGACGGAGTGCTGTGTTCTGGCAGGTCTGTAGTTTCCTCAGCGGCGTGCCACTGCATCCAGGCGACCATATCGGTGCTGCGTAGTTGAGGACCGGCCGGCCGATTGCCTTGTAAGTTGCCAACAACGTTTCTTTGTCTTTTCCCCATGTGCTGCCGGCTAGCGACTTGAGGATCTTGTTGCGGCTCTGTACTTTGGCGATAATCGCGGTCGTATGGGGAGAGAAGGAGCATAGACTATCAAGGGTTACGCCTAAAATTTTAGGGTTATTGACAGTCGGAATTTTGACGCCATCGACTGCAATGTCAAGCTCAAGTCTATACTCCTTCGTCCAGTTTGTGAATATGGCCGCTGTGGATTTGGTGGGGAAAAGTTGGAGATTCCGTGCAGTGAGGAAACGAGAAAGGTCGGAGAGGTAGCTGTTCACTTTCGAACACATGCCATCGATTCCATTGGCCGAAGTCAATATCGTGCAGTCATCAGCGTACGAGGTTATGGAAACCCCCTCTGGTGGTTGTGGGAGTTTCGAGATATAGAAATTAAACAGTAACGGGGATAGGACACCACCCTGCGGAACCCCCTGTTTAATTCTTCTAAGTTTAGATGTTTCACCTCGAAATAGTACGGATGACTGACGACCGTTCAGATCGTTCATGGTCCACCTCTTAAGCCCTGGAGGGAGAGTGGTTTTTTCAATGTCCTGCAGTAGCGTTGTGTGGTTGACCGTGTCAAAAGCTTTTGACAGGTCCAACGCTACCAGGATCGTTCTTTCGCAGGGTGGTTTCTGGTTGAGGCCACGAACTATCTGGGCGTTTATGACGCTAAGTGCTGTGGTGGTGCTGTGCACTTTGCGGAAACCATGCTGGTGGCTGGCTAGGCTCAGGTGGTGAGTGAAGGTCGGGAGTAACAAGGCCTCTAGTGTCTTCACTACTGGGGAGAGGAGAGTTATCGGTCGATAAGATTCCCCTTTGTTGGCGGGTTGCCCAGGTTTCAGTAGTGGGACCACTCTTCCGACTTTCCACACATCGGGTATTTGAAGAGTGGTGAGCGACAGGTTGAGGACCTTGGTGAGATATTTTACTCCCGTCGAGCCTAGATGCTTTAACATTAGCATGTTGATTCCGTCTGGGCCGATGGATCTGGAGGATTTTGCCTTGTTGATGACACCCTGAACCTCCTCATCGGTGAAAGTAAGTGGCGCGCAGTTGTTTGGCATTTTGCGCAGCCGTCGGTTAACACATCTCTTGGCCTTGTCTACCGAATGGTGCAGTGTAAACTGCCGGCTAAAATAGCTCGCGCACTTCTTCGGGTCCGAAGAGGCATGACCATTGAATTGAACTTCAACTCGGTCGTCGTATCTCTTCGGATTAGACAAAGCTTTGACAGTAGCCCAAAGCTTACTCACACCGGTGGAGAGGTTGCAGGACTTCAGGTGCTCTATCCATTTCGTCCGCTTATGTTGATTTACCATTCGCCGAATCTCCAAATTGAGATCCCTTATTCGGGGATCCCCGGGATCGGCATGGCGTAAGGTGTCGCGCTCATTAGCTAAGACAGCTGCTTCGGCTGGGAAATTTGGGGCGGATTTCCGCTATTCTTCCAGCCGGGATGAAGCGGGCAGTAGCTGCTGCGATCACCTTGCGGAATTGACGTTCGCCAACGCATACGTCCGTAGGAATGGGTAGAGCGTTGAAGGTGCTCTCAGTGAATTCTGTGAAGCCGACCCAATTAGCTTTTTTGAAGTTAATGAAGGTACGGTTGTCCACAGAAACGAAATCGGGAGGCTTCTCGATCGAGATAATTATGGGCAGATGGTCTGATGCAAGAGTTAGCATAGGTCGCCAGGTTATGCTGTTTATCAGGCCACCGCTAGCAATGGTAATATCCGGCGAGCTATTACAGGTGCCCATAACTCTGGTGGGGGCTTCGTCATTCATTGTGCAGAATGTCGAATCGTCAATCTGTTCCGCCAGCTCCATTACCCTACGATCGTTTGACAGGCATATCCTGTAGGGCAACATGTAACTGGAGGAATGTATATATTAAATATTTCGAGCTCGACATCGCCTGATCGGATAGCTATGCCCTGACATTCTAGGGTATTCGGTCGATCAGGGCGGCCAAAGGCCGCCAACGCACAAATGAGTACTACGCGAAAGTTGTAAGAGTGCACATTTAAATATACCAAGTGAAAAATACCATGTGTTTTTAGTGCAAATGAATTTTTAATACGGAATATTTTAAAGAATATAGGTTATTTTTCACTATTTTTGTGAAGATTCTTCTCTCGAGAAGCTCCCCTATCCGCACATACCCTACTAATAGGAAAATTCGTTTTTTTACCCCTCCGCGAAAGTAATCGGAATCTTGCCGATCTGGAGAACATTCTCTATCCGATCATACCCATTTTATTCCCGAAAGCAGGATCCTATATAGCCTTATTACATGTTTATGTTTCTGCGCATTTAGGTATTGATTTGTCGCGTTTTTAGTCGTTTTGAATACTACCGTTGTGTGGGAGGGATGAGTATTTAGTTTACTCATCACACGATAAATAAATTTTGTATTGACGGCATAGTCTTCCGTTTTTACTAAATTTTAATTTTTTGTTTGCTTACAACCATTTTCTTATTGCATGAATAAATGGATTTAAACCAAAGTTAAATATAGAATTAAAATTATTTTTGCATTATTTAATACAAAACATATGTGGATATATAAAGTTAAACATGTAAGAGTAAAATTCAATATAAATGGGAGAAACACGCATTTTAAATATAATATTCCAATTTTTGAAGTTTAAATGCAAATATCGCAAAAACCATAAGTATATATGTATATATTATATTCTTTATCTGGAGGACCTTTTCTATACGAACATACATATATACCCATTTTAACACTGAAATGCGGGGATGCTATTTAAATCCCAGCCATCGTAATTTAGGGGGTTTGTTTCTAAGAATATCCTAAGAACAATCCCTTGCAGAGAATATACTGAAAAAATCAATACATTTGGTACACTACAATAGAGGGCTCTCTATGGTTAATTACATAGATGCTGTTGTCAGGGAAAAATTACTCAGTTATCCTTAATGTTATATTAGAATTATAATGTTTAAATAATAATCATATGCAATAAAAAATTTGTGTTCCACAAACAATTTTCTTACGTACATATTACTGAAAAATAAATCTGATAAATAAAAAATTCATAAAAAAAATATTATGGTAACTAACTTGATAGTAACTATCTATGCTACTTTACATCTTTATTAACGAGATCGTTTAAAATACTATTTTTCTATCAACGCTCAATTCGAAATTTCTGCAAAGCTTATATTAATTTTGACTTTATTTAACGAGAAGTTCTATAGATTGCAAGATGCTATTAGAAAACTTTGATCCGCATAATTATTAAGCATGAGAAAAAATAAATTATAAATACATACGTTTAATAAATCAAATGACGATCGCCAGGCTGTTCTTCACTGGTACAATATCTCCTGTAGAAAAAGCTTTGCAAAATATAAATATGCATATACTTCCGTTTTAATTTTAGAAACAAATATGTACTCGCAAATATTACAATCCTACTTTTCTATATTAATCACAAATCCAATTAATAAACTCTTACTACCAACCTTTAGAATACTAAAATATAAATCGATATACAAACACAATCGATTGAGTAATTCGACTGGTCACCTCTATAACCGGGTGACTACACATATCAAATATAATTCGGAAAACTTAAAGCATTCGTTTTTAAACGCTGTGAATGAATATATTCCGGACCCCACTATTTGGCATGGTTGCTTATTTGCACCTAACATGAAGCATGAATAAAAAATTTAATTACTCCTGTATTTGCTCATAATATCTTTTATTTAAGAATATATATTGTTACGATTTTACTGCTTGCTGGTTCACTTTGTTAGGTTCGTATCTCTGGATTGACAAATAAAACCACAACTGTTTAATTTAATTCAACAACTCTTTATTTCACAACTCGTCTACACTATAGCAGTTTACTTTTAGCACTGGATTGATTACGTTGGCGCTGCCACGGCTTATATAGCCACGCACTTCTCGCTGATGCCGACGTGTCCTTCTAGAATATTGCGTCTGGAAATTACCAGAACATAATGCTATACGGCGCCAAATGCAGACAAGCAGACAGCCGCGACGCCAGACTCTGCAACTGTTCAAGCAGACGGCTGCGGCGCCAGATGTCTATTGTTTCAACAAGCAGACAGTGCGGCGCCAGATGTCTATTGTTTCGACAAGCAGACAGCGGCGGCGCCAGATGTCTACAACAAGACAAATGCTATTCCATATACCTACAACTATTGTTCATAATAAGGGATGCATATAGCAATACAATTACAACTTAATACTACTTTTGTAACAATATTTATTTTTTATTATTCACGCCAATCGTCTATATACAAAGAAGTATAACAAAAACAAAAAAGAACATGACTAGGTTTAATCACACATTAGGGGTATTCTCTTGCTGTTGCAAGATTGCAGATTGCAAAAATACTACACCGACATATACAAGGGCACGAGAGCACCCATTGCAGAATGTAGTGATATATGAGCGACTGATTCAGTCAATTTATTGTAAATGACTATTGTGCATGGCTATTGTGAATTAGCGCACCTTCTGCATACATTTTTAACAAAAAAAAACTGTAACAAAACTTTATAATTTATATAGAAATTATAAAATATAATTCAAATTTACCTTTCTCAAAAATTTAATGACGTAATATGTATTTATGTAAAAAGGCAACTACAACAGGGTTGCAATTTTATTTTTGCGTGACATTGAACGCTAATATACACGGGTTTTGGTCTGACATATTTCACAGCCCTTGCAAATATTTTTCTGCGTGTGTTTGTTGTTGTGCCGTTGTAAATCTGCAATGCTTGCACCGTGCACCGGGTTTTGCAAGAGCAAGAGAATACTCCTATTAATGATACATAATTAACCCCTTAACCTTTGAATCGTAGCACGCATACGTACCGCCAAACATATTAATACCTTCATAATGTCTATTGACTAAGTCTACAACCCTGCTCCTCGGAAGAGTTGACTGTTTTTAACAGTCTGTGCGACCTCAACCCAGGCATACGGCCTACAATGCCGAATTGCTGCAAAATTTCCGGAGAGTCGATTAATCCATTTGTGATTTAAATGCAAACAAGAGATCTGATACTTGACTCCGACTCATCAGGTCACAAATCCCAAATTGACCACGAACCTCCTCCGAACCTCCGACCCATCCTTTACGTCCCAGGAAGTACGCGACATATTTCCAGAGTTTCTTCTGCACTCTCTCCACTTTGTCAATGAGACAGTCGGTATGAGGAGACCAAACCAATGAACAATACTCCAACATCGGATGCACCAAGATCGAGTACAGTCTTACGAACGTATCAGCATTCCTAAAGTCAGCCCCACATCTGAATATGAACCCAAGTGTCCTGTATGCCTCTGATGTAATTTTGCCAATGTGCCTGGCGAAATTTAGTGCATTGTCAATCATGACACCAAGATCTTTTACTACTGTAACTACTTCTAGCTGATGAATAGCGATACGGTAAACGGCTGGACGACGACTAAAGGACTGTGACAAGAACATCAACATGCACTTTTTTAAATTTAAACTCTATTTATTTTCGTCGCACCACACCTCAAGTCTATCAAGGCCTCGCTGTAATGCACTAATATCATCCACAGTGCTTATCTTCCTGAAAATATTGAGGTCATCAGCATATCGTAAAAACTTCGACGATATTTTGCCCCTAATGTCGTTGACAATTATGCTAAATAACACTGGCCCCAGATGCGAACCCTGTGGGACCACGGACGACACTTTAAACTCGGCTGACACATAGCCATTGACTCGCACCTGCAGGAATCTCCCAGTCAAGTACAAGTTGAACCAACTCAATACATTTCCCGCCACTCCGTAGCGATCCATCTTCTCTATTAATCCTTTCAAGCCTAGCTTAATCAATTGTGATATCTGCTGTTTTTTGACTTCAATGACTATAAAATATTATTTTATAGCTTTGTTACCGATATGTAATGATTGTGCGTTCTCTTGTGGTCTCACTCTAAACCAAAGAAAACTAAAAAACTGCACAAAATAAACAAAAGAGTGAGCTGTTTGAGAACGTCATCCGATAAGTGTAAACATGCGGCCACATAGTAAGTATTTATTTATTTGTTTTACATACATTTAAATCATAAGTAGTGAATTTTGTTGATAAATAGTAAGTGTGTTCGATCTTGTCACAATATAATGTTGAATTGTTTAACATTTTCAGGCAGCTAGGTGTTAGTAAAGTTGACATATCACAATTGTGCTATATAGGCACAGCATGTTTTTTTGATGTAAACTCACGTTTGTGCTATCTTACATTTTTTTTACAGGAAAATACTTTGATTTGAATAATGATAACGACGTTCAAGCTGCATTAGACCTCTTAGACGATTCTGATGCAGATTTCAGTGACGATAATGATATTGATGAGGAAATTTGGGTACCATTCAACATTTTCCCAGAATCTCCAGCAAGTGATGAAGATGATAATGAGAATGCAACTGCATCTGCGACTGCATCAGCAATTTCTCAGGATGATTCAAGTGTAGTAGCTCCGCAAACATCACGGCCAATCATTATTTCTAATATTTTGTTAAATGCAGCACAGCCATCATCTATCAGAAATGTTTCACTAAATACGACTCAGTCATGCACTTCCACAAGTAATACAGCGAAAAGACGTCAACTATGGAAAAGTGCTCCATTTGATTGCAACGATCTACCCATTGCATCTGGTTGTCAAAACATAGCATTAGTGAAAACACCATTGGAGTACTTCAAGAATTACTTCCCAGAATCGCATTACGACGATGCCATAAAATTTACAAAAATGTACGTTATGAGCACACGTGGGCAGGAAGTCCGATATCAACAAGCCGATTTTAAACGATTTTATGGATGCGCAATGATAATGGGGTGTCTTGGATTTCCGAAAATAAGAATGTACTGGTCACATGAATTCCAAATTCCTGCAATTTACAATTCAATGTCACGTGACAAATTTTTGCAAATGCGATCGGACATTCACTTTGCAGATGTTTCTGTGCCAGACCCCTGTAACAAATTATGGCGCGTACAACCTGTGATCGATTTAGTAAGAAACCGTTGCAATAATTTAGCAACTGAAATAACACAGCATTTAATAGATGAACAAGTTGTTCCATTTACTGGAAGATGCCCTGCGCGTCAAACAATTCGATCAAAACCAAGACCTACTGGTCTAAAAAATTTGGTATGTGCAACTGTAAGTGGGATGATAGTGGACATTGAAGTTTTTCAAGGCGCTGGCACTTTTCAAGATTGTGGTTTAGGGCATGGCGCGTCTATTATAATGAGGCTAACAAAACACCTCCCAAAAGGCAGCCATATATATTTCGATCGCTTTTTCACAACAATACCCCTCATTCAGTCGGTGCACCAAATCGGTTTCCATGGAACAGGAATTATAATGGCAAATCGATTGGACAAAAATTTGAAATTTCCCCAGGACAAGGAAATGAATAGGGGTGATATTATCCAGTTCACGAACGGTGACAATGTAGCCGTTGTCAAATGGAAAGATAGCAAAGGTGTCGTAGTCGTTTCCAGCCAGTGCGGCAAAGATCCCATCGGCGAGACAGATAGGTGGAACAAAAATATGAAACGCCGTTGCCCTGTGCATATCGCAAAAGTTATAGAAAATTATAATGAACTTATGGGGGGTGTCGATATAGCTGACCAGATGCTTGAATACTACAGGATAAAAATGAAAACCAGGAAATGGACTGTAAAAGTATTTTTTCATTTTCTTGATCTGGCTGTATTCAACTCATGGATGGAGTCTAAAAGAGATGCCAAATTAGCTGGTCTGCATAGGTCCAAAGTTAAGACCTTTTTAACGTTCGAAATGAAGATTTGATCGCTACGATCATTGGCCCTCATTCGCAGATGAGACACCTAGAGCTTGCCGCAATAATTGCGGTAGTCGGTCAAGAGGACGATGCCAAAAATGCCACGTCAGCCTTCGTCTAGCAAAAAAACAAGGATTGTTTGGAACAGTACCACACAAAAGACTAAATATGTTCCTTATTAATTAGCTATTTTATTCCTAAGGCAATGACGTACCTAACAGTTTTTTCTATTAATGCACTGAATTTTCGGCATGACTTTTTGTTCATTTTTTTTTTCAATAAAAGAGAAAACCAAATATTATTTTTGTGTCTTATTTCTTGGAGCAATTTTTCAGCCTAAGACCTAGGTATCACAATTGTGCGATGTCCTTTTTCCAAAAAAAATCATTACAGTCATGTTCATCATGTAATTTGTGATCAAAAAATGCAAAACTTTCTTTCAGATAGTTGATTTCAGTGGAATTAGAAGGAATCAAAAGCATAGGTCTGAAAGGGTTAAGAGCTCATGATCCACCATGTTGAAGGCTTTGGTGAAGTCCGTGTAGATAGTGTGAACTGTTTCACCCTTGTTCAACGTTCTCAGTACGTAATCGACATACAGGTAAAGGTTTGTAGCCGTAGACCTGCCGCCAAAGAACCCATTTTGCTTGGTCGAGATCGTATTCTTGAAGGCGAAATTTACCTGCTGCAAAACAAGTTTCTCAAACAACTTTGGCATTGCCGGCTGTGTGCAGATTGGCCTGTAGTTGGACACCTCAAATCCATCTGGACAAATTGGACAAATATACGAACGTTTCCATGCCCAAGGAAAAATACCCATCTCCAGTGATTTACTAAAGATGTGGGTTATAGGTTCGGCAAGTTCGACTGCACAGCTCTTCAGTAATATGTTCGGTACTCCATCTGGTCCGGCTCCCTTCTTTCCATCTAGTTTGCACATTTGCTCCTACACTTCATCAAAGCGGATGGTGAGTTCCGATAATTTCACATCGTAGCTAGGCGATGAACTGATAAGGAGCATGCATCAACTTCTTTGTAAAATATGGTCGGACAAAAGTATGCCCAACGATTGGAATCTAAGTGTGCTCTGCCCAATCCATAAAAAAGGAGACCCCACAATCTGCGCCAACTACCGTGGGATAAGCCTCCTCAACATCGCATATAAGGTTCTGTCGAGCATATTGTGTGAAAGATTAAAGCCCACCGTTAACAAACTGATTGGACCTTATCAGTGTGGCTTCAGACCTGGTAAATCAACAACCGACCAAATATTCACCATGCTATTCGTGGATTTCAAAGCTGCTTTCGACAGCACGAAAAGGAGCTGCCTTTATGCCGCGATGTCTGAATTTGGTATCCCCGCAAAACTAATACGGCTGTGTAAACTGACGTTGAGCAACACGAAAAGCTCCGTCAGGATCGGGAAGGACCTCTCCGAGCCGTTCGATACCAATCGAGGTTTCAGACAAGGTGATTCCCTATCGTGCGACTTTTTCAACCTGCTTCTGGAGAAAATAGTTCGAGCTGCAGAACTCAACAGAGAAGGTACCATCTTCTATAAGAGTGTACAACTGCTGGCGTATGCCGATGATATTGATATCATCGCCCTCAACACCCGCGCCGTTAGTTCTGCTTTCTCCAGACTGGACAAGGAAGCAAAAGAAATGGGTCTGGCAGTGAACGAGGGCAAGACGAAATATCTCCTGTCATCAAACAAACAGTCGTCGCACTCGCGACTTGGCACTCACGTCACTGTTGACAGTCATAACTTTGAAGTTGTAGATAATTTCGTCTATCTTGGAACCAGCGTAAACACCACCAACAATGTCAGCCTAGAAATCCAACGCAGGATAACTCTTGCCAACAGGTGCTACTTCGGACTAAGTAGGCAATTGAGAAGCAAAGTTCTCTCTCGACAAACAAAAACCAAACTCTATAAGTTACTCAGAATTCCCGTCCTGCTATATGGCGCAGAGGCCTGGACGATGTCAACAACAGATGAGTCGACGTTGCGAGTTTTCGAGAGAAAAGTTCTGCGAAAGATTTATGGTCCTTTGCGCGTTGGCCACGGCGAATATCGCATTCGATGGAACGATGAGCTGTACGAGATATACGACGACATTGACATAGTTCAGCGAATTAAAAGACAGCGGCTACGCTGGCTAGGTCATGTTGTCCGAATGGACGAAAACACTCCAGCTCTGAAAGTAGTCGACGCAGTACCCGCCGCGGGAAGGAAGACCTCCACTCCGTTGGAAGGACCAAGTGGAGAAGGACCTGGCCACGCTTGGAATATCCAATTGGCGCCACGTTGCGAAAAGAAGAAACGACTGGCGTGCGCTTGTTAACTCGGCTATAATCGCATAAGCGGTGTCTACGTCAATTAAGAAGAAGAAGAAGAAGCTAGGCGATGTTTCCACAGCTTGAGCTGTGGGTATTGGTTCCCGATTGTCCTTAATCTTTTCCGCATAGATGCTACCAAAGAACGACGCAAAAAGATTGCTCACTTCTCATACTATCTTTCTACGACACGGAGGATGGAATATCCATATTGTTCCGTCTCCTGCTTTTGACAAATTTCCAAAATTGACTCGAATCCACCCGTACAAGCTCCTCCATCTTGGTCGTGTATGCCCTGTAAAACCCTTTGCCGATTCTTTTGCATGCCGCAACCGACGAAAAACATTGTAGGCGTAACTGGTTTTTAATCTCTTGTATGTTGCATGCGCATCCTTTTTCTGCTGTATTTTCCCTATCAGCTCCCTAGAAAACAAGCATGGATAATTGCTTTTCTTGTGAGTATGGACAGGAACAAATTGCACAATTCCATCGTTAATTCTCTCGTATAGCCAGTTTACCTTGTCATCCAAATTAAAACAAAACAATTTTTTTTTGCAAATATATTAAAATTTTATATATAACCAATATTTTTTAAAAAAAATTTTCCATAAATTTTAAGAATAAAACACAATACAACCATTTTCCGGTTAAAAGTCGGCCAACTTTGATGTCAATAGAAAGTCAACCCCGGACTTAGAATTATGTACATGTATGTATATGATTACCGAATTCAGGGTAGCACATAGAAATCTGTTGAATTTTAATTTCGTGAAGTCTGTTAAGACATTTCAGTAAATTATTTATATAAAAGTAAAATGTTTAACCCTTATTTCATTTATTAAAATAAATAATCAAATATTATTTAATTAATAATACATTTTTGATTATGAATAATAAATAAAAATCATTTCACAAAATTTTGTAATACTTCATTTTTTTATTAAGTGTGACATCTCTTTTGGACCTAAAACTAAATCCTTCCGAGCAAGTTTATGAGGCATAGCGTGAAAATCAAATCAAAATACATTGAAGCTGTGTGCCTCTGTAAATGGCAGGCAACTTGTCGTAGTGCAGGGGTTTAAGCGGAAAGGCCCCTCGCTCGACACCACTCATCCGGCATGATGATGTATGGCACCACACCTGTGGGTTATCAGAAGCCTAAAGAGTGCGGCAAGAAAAAGCTGTCTCTTCCTAATTCAGGGTGTTATGGGACTCCCGTTCCCATTGTATGATTTGCACGGAGGAGGTAAAATCGGATATATTCTTCATACCGCGTTGAGCCAGGCTTAGTACGAACAAGATGACCAACGAAACATATAAAACTGCAGCAACAACTACCACAACAGGGCAACCAACACGGCTAAGGGAAATAACAACCGAAACGACACCGGTGCAACTAAGGGGTGTGCAGGGGATAAACGAAAGTTTAGCGAAATCGACTACGACCGCTGTAACAAGAGAGACCACAACCACACCTCCCGAAGTAAGCTGAGCTGCTCAGATTCGGGGGAGTCGCTTCAGGCTTGCACCGATACTCGTCAATGAAGAAAGAGAGGGTGGGCCATTTAGCTGTAACACAAGCCGGCAAATCTCGGCTAACATTATGACCCTTGTAGACCATGAACAGTGCTAGCTTAAATCGATACCAAGCAAGACCAAAAGGCACGGCCTTCGACCACCCAAACTGTAAATTATTGCCATACTCAGCGATAGTCAATCGGCGCTAAAAGCGATCTACGCTAACGAAGTTAAATCATTACTAGTGCACTTTATTTGGATACCTGGTCACAAGGATATAGCCGGAAATGAAGTAATTGACTAGCTCGCCTTAGGAGGGGCGCAGTAGACCTTAGGTCGCGGTGCGTATAATACGATCAGTAGGATGAACGTTATCACTTTGAAAAGATTGGAAAATAATAGAAATATGTCTCATTGTTAGATCGTAAAAAGACGAGAGTCTCAAAACAATTGCTCCGCTTGCTTTACTACGCTTTGATATGTACGTAATCTGTGCTCTATTTTTCTATATTAAAATTCAAAGTATGGAAAATACCCGAAATAAGCCTAAATTCTAATTTTTTAGCCTACGATTACCATCTTGCACGGTACTTTAATTTGGCATTTACTTTTCCTGCATATTGTGCAGCATTAGCTGCAACAATGCATACTATTTATATAAGTATATACAGATTGTATACATGTATGTATTTAATCCAAGAAAATATGGAAAAAACTTTCTAACTTATCCCTCTTTATAAACATTTTTTATCCAAGGACTTGTCAAAACATGCTTAATTACAAAGTACATGAACACATCAAAGTAACTCATTGGGTCGATGGTCAGTTTTTAGATGTAAACGCAAGTAACCCTTTAAATAGTAATAGTAAATAACAAAATGAATAAGGATACAAATTAGGTAATAAAAACAATATTGTCCTGAAGCGAACAAAAATTTGAGAATAATATGTAAAGTATAACAGAATCATTTCGGACTCTTGTCGGTAGCTCTGAATAAAATAGAAAAAACGAAAATAAATTTTCCCGATATTGTGTTGCATGGGAAGTAGGAGTGGCTCAAGTCCGATGTTGCCCATTTTCACACTGTGTTACAAAAATGTCAGGGGAGAGCCCAAAATCCAACTTTAATTCGTCGAGCGGGTTTTGAGGTAAGTATTTTCACCTAAAAGTAGGCGGTACCACGCCATTTAATTACCACTTAATGTCTCTGTCGCATATAGTTATTGATTTGTTGCCCTTTAAGTAGTTTTTCACAGTAACGTTATATGGGGAGTAAACGGGTTTATAATTCGATTTCATCCATTTTTACAGTGTCGGTAGGAGTACTTAAAATATTTGCGATAGATGAATTTGGATGTTGTACTGAATATTTTGCCCACAGGTGGCCCTTGCTACTGTTTCATCAAGGCATCTTAGTTTTTATTCAAGCTGCAGCTTGTGCGGACAGACAGATAGTCACTAGGATTCCACCTCGTTTCGTATATATGTACAATGTCGGACAAAACTAAAGCAAGGAATCTACCTGAGCAAAATCATTAAGTAGAAATTAAATAATATTTTATTTATTTGTATTATTAGATCATTTATTCCTCTTTTTAAATTAGTAAAAACAAAAAAAACAAATTAACTTATTAAAAAAAATTAAAATTCCATATACATGAATGAATAACTGCAAAAATCTGGTATGACAAAACTGAAGCACATAACTAAGAATTCATATTAATTGTTTGTCTATTACGTTACTATGTTCGGACCGACAAAGAAAACATGTTTTCGTGGAAAAAACTGGTTTTGGCCCTAAAACTTGCGTTTTCGTCTATGTAAAATCTGTCAAACGAAAAAGCTGAAAACTACTTGCAAACATACCACTCATTATAATCGGTGCCTGCTCTAGTTTAATCGATTTAATTAGAAGATATGTTTTGCCGGCCCTAATTGTCACTTGATATTTGTTTACATTTCATATATAAATACAGCTGTCACTTGATATTCATATTAGGGGGATTCTCTTGCTCTTGCAAAATCCTTGCACGGTGCACGAATTGCAGAATTTTCCTCTTGCTGCAACGGCACAACAACAAACATACGCAGAAAGTTATTTGCAATGGCTGTAAAATATGTCAGACCAAATCTCGTTTATTTTCGTGCAGTCATATATCACTAGATTCTGCAATGGGAGCTTTCCTGGTCTTGCATTTTTCGGTATAGGATTTTTGCATTTTGTGTTATCGTTCAATTTTGCAAGAGCAAGAGAATCCCCCTATTGATAGTTGTCAGTGAAAACTCATCAGGGTTATTCAGACCGAACCTGTTAATTTGGTAATTCGTTAGTTGATACTTCTTTAAAAGGCTTAACTGTGAACATACTTTTTGCTCTACCTTGGTAGTATGGTAAATTTTATTCCGAAACAGCTGATCCAATTTTATTAAAGAGTAAAAATTCCTCAATAAAGTGTAAATTTATTACTGGTAAGTACTTTAAATTGAAGTACAGATGAGCAGGAGAAGAGTTGATGTCATATTACTGAGTAACGAAACAATTATCAAGCTTGCCAGATGGATAGTTCCTTGGTAGAACGATAGTCTGTTAATTTTACAAAAACAAAATACAAGTAAAAAATTACTTAATAACGACTAACGAATTAACAAGGCTGGTCTGAATACCCCTATCGAAAACACACATTGTCGGTCCGAACGACTTAGATTCCACAACCTACAAATGCGCTTTCAAAATGCTTTCAATGTCGGTCCGAACATAGTACTATACGTATATAACGGTTTTTAATGATAAGCGAATTTTGGATATGTATAGATAGTGGCAAAATCGGAAACTATTTGAGAATATTCAGTTGCAGTTCATTATTCAATGAGGTTTGCTGTACATTAAAATGAAACATATATCAACGGCTCAAAATAAGTATTCTGAGAAAAAATTGTTAACGATTTTAAGAAAGGAGAATCTGTAATGACAGAGAACCTATGGGGAATTGTAGATCGAGACTTAAGACTTGATAGTTGTAAAAATAAGGACGCTTTATTCATACAATTAAAGGAAGCATAGAAAAGCATTTCCCGCGAGAGAATTACACACAAGTACACCATCCAACCACAATCACACCACCCAAATCACACCATCTAATCCCACACACCAAAGGGAATAAAAGGGCCGACAAAGAGATCCCGCTCACTTCTGTTTCGACATCAGCAGCGATCGGTTTTCGATTTCGCGAATATATCACGTCCCCATTCTCTGCGCTCTACCAAATTTATAGTTTTCAATTATTGCAAATTTTTAATAAAACCCTATTGGGTACATACCCCATCACTATACACGCGAATTACACATAAATTCGTTTTTCTTTTCTTTCTGAAAATTTGTTGTGGAGAACTAAAAGGTGAGTGCGTTAAAAGTACATGGTCCTTCGAGCCATAAAGAACGGCACATTGGGGAAATAATAAAAAGAATAAGGTAAAAACATAAAATCAATATGATCTACAGTGAAAAAAACGAAATTTCCAAAAACAGAAATACATATGAAGCAACAATTCGTACCATAAGGAAAAACGAAACAACGATAAGAAAAGTGGTTTTAGCCGCCAGTGCTGGGTGCCTATTGATACAAGATCTATAAAAAAGCAAAGATGCAACAATTTTATGTAACAATTAAAAATGAAGAGCCTTCCACTTCAATAAATAGCGAACGATCCCATTTTAATCCCAGTAATGGCTGGTTACGAAACTTCATGAAAAGAAATTCACTACACTATGTAAAAGTTACAGGAAAAGGAGCCTCAGCTGATGAACATGCGGCAAGAGCATTTCCTAAAGAGTTCTTAGAAGCAAAAACGTTGGGAGGTTATGAGGCTAACCAAGTATTCAATGCGGATGAGACGGCACTCTTTTTGTAAAAAATGCCTAGTCGGACTTATTTGGCAAAGCAAGAAAAGTCTGTGAAAGGTTTTAAAGTAGCAAAGGAGCGTTTCACGTTGTTGTTGTGTAGCAATGCATCACGAGACAAAATGTTGAAACCTCTTCTTGCTAACAAAAATCTTAACCCTAGGGCCTTAAAAGGTCAGTTAGAATGTTTTGTTTTAAACCCTGATATGTATTTTAATTCGCTAATTCGCTCCTCAGGTATCAACAAAACCAAGCATCCGGTCCATTGGACGGCAAATAAAAAGACTTGGGTCACAGCTTCACTTTTCAAGGACTGGTTCTTACAAAATTTTGTACCTGAAGTCCGAGAGTATCTTCGTTTAAAACAACTTGATTTCAAAGTTTTACTAGTCATAGACAACGCTCCTGGTCATCCAAACATTTCTCATAAAAACGTGAAGATAATGTTTATTCCTCCTAATACGACGTCGCTAATACAACAACTCGATCAGGGCATTATTGCTACTTTGCTACTTGAAACAAATAATGAAATGAATGTAATATCTACGTGGAAAGCGGAGGAGGAGGGGATTACTGTGAAGGGGATGAAATTGATTTGGAAGAATAAATAAAGAATTTTGAAAATAAATACAATGTTCCTTTTTAAGGCACAGTGTTATGTATGTTACTTTGCGCCAACGGATCATGGATTCGATATCCATTAAATCCATTCAAGTACCGATATAACCCAATATTATAAATAATATATATACCAGTATATACTAGCGGACCCGACAGACGTTATCCTGTACACACGTCTTTAATCCGAAAATTTCAAACTTCTTGCAATAAGCTGTAAGAATTTGAAATTGATATTTGATTCGATGATACACTTGACCTTGAATGTTGAATGTAGATTCTAAATTCCGAACTTCTTCATGATGAAGAATTTTTATTGCTTCAAATAACGTCATTTGGAAGCATAATTGAATTTACGAATTTTCCGCAAAAACAATTTCGATTGAGATGTGGTTCCAGCTAAAAGTGTTTTTAAAGTTTGCGGTGGTATATTGAGCGGTGGCATGGAAATTTTCTCAGAAGTGCAACATAAACCAGCTGATTAAATTTTGTACTTGAAAGCATGACAATGTTGGCACTCTTTGCCCATACTATCAATCGTGATTAATGGATGTGACGAATAGTTTATTTCAGGATCATATTCAAATCGCAAAAGCTATGAGCTCAGCTATACTATATGCAGCTCCAGTATGGATACAGACACTAAACATAAAAGCGTATGCCAAACCAATAAATGCGATGCATAGACTCACAGCAATAAGAGTAACAAGCGCTTTCCGAACTATTTCCAACGAAGCATTTGAAGTACTAGCTAGTTTGCCGCCATAGACATCCAGGGGGTGACGAGCTCACGAGATTATATGAGTTATCAGCACCAATTACAGAAATCTAAAAGTGAGAAGAGAGAAAGAAGAGCATAACTATACGGCAGCAACGGTGGCAAACCTCAACTAAAGGACGGCGGACCCACAGACTTATACCCGACATCCATACGTAAATAAGTAGACAACATGAGGACCTGGATTTCCACCTGACCCAAACATTAAGCGGCCATGAGCGCTTCAAAGGCTACCTAAACAAATTTAAAAATGGCGTCAGTCCGTATTGTTCGATGTGTGCGGAGTCCATAGAAGACTCTGAACACGTGTTTTTCTATTGTCGTCGGTTTCGAAACGTAAGGGAAAAGTTATAAACTGCACTAAGTGGTAGCCTAACGGTAGAAAATTTTACTACATTTATGTGTCAGTCCTTTGACAAATGAATAGCTGTTCGCGAAACGACAACTTCCATCATCACTACATTACGACAGTTACAACAAAGTAGGCGTCAGTCCGTACGTGCTATAGTATAGACGTAAAATGTCTTGTCACTCCCATGAAGTAATACCTTATCAGGTGGTTCCTACTATAAAGAAAGGATCATATTTAAACACGAGGCGATTATCCTGCGTTCGCCGTTGGTTATGTTCTCTATGTGCGTTGGTCGCTTTTTGACGTGCCCCTCGTTGTCTTAAGGTATTAGCACGAAGGCATTGATTGCTTTGTCTTGAATTTTCATTTCTACGTGTACGTGCAACTTCATTTCTTAAATTTATTTTATCCGGCTATTGTTCGTCAATTGATCTATTAAATCGACGATCATGGACCAATTGCACGTTCCGAGTACGTCGACCAATATTTCTTGCTCTTAAACGAAAACGTGGCATTTTCTGTACAAATAAGAAACTGTTAAATAATACACAACAAATATTAGTTACTAACTAATTAACTAAAAAGATTTATTGTAACAAATTTTGGGTAAAAACATGTGATGTTATTTCTTTGCTATTTTTATTTAATATTTCCAAAAATGAATAATTTTTAATAAAAGCAATAATAAAAAAAAATATTATGAAATTATGTAAGAAATATACTCACGTCGTTTCTGCACTAAATTTGCAAAATGTATAGTTTTTCTGCACTTCAAAACTTTTCAAAAACTAATTATATTTTAATTAGCACACGTTTTAAAATCACACAATAATAACACAAATCTACGAAATATATTTCTCAATTTGATAGCAGCCCCAACTGTCAGGATAAATTAAAATTAAAATAGAACAATTTTGAATATTCGATAATAGCGAAGTCTGCCAGATTACTGTTTCCAACGTTACCTTCAGATCGCGGCGCCATAGAAATCGGAATTGTGCCATTTCGGTAAAAGTCTTCTTTTCCGTTGTACTTTACCAGAAACGCGTAAATTATTTTGATGCTTACCCCGTTATTACAATACTGTGCAGCAACAATAACCAAATAAAATTTCTGCTCTCCAATATTTCAACGCTTATCTTTCCTATATTTTTTAAATATATACGGATATTTAGTATACAATGAAAGTACACTTGTCGCAACAAAACTATTTAAAGAGAACAGAACTTATTTGCTTTGCGGCTCACGCTATAATGAAGCTAAAACTTTTTCTACATCAGCGATCGTCATGCCGTTGCTCTCTTAATAGGCCAGCCAGTCAAAAACGCAAAATCGTGGCCCGAGACAGCTGGCACGACCTATCTTATGGGCGCGCAATGTAACTGAACAGTGAAAAACGCTACTCTCTTCTTTCTTTGACGTGGGATGACGTGAGAATCCGCGACATTTAGATTTTTGCCGCAGCAAACGTGGCAGCTGATTGCTCTCTCAACGCAGAGTTGCCAATATCGATATACTGCAGTAATTATCAACTTTTAAATTTATAGTTATAGTTATAATTCAATATGTTCAATATGTTTGAAATTTTCTTAAAATAACTCAAAATCAGAGACGAATGCTATTATTTCTAAATATATAAACTATTTTTAATAGTTTGTTTTCAGTTTTGATATTTTATGTTGTAAAAAATTGTAATTGAAAACAAAGATGTGCTCAAAACTATATATGCGTATTGGGCAATGGCAACATTGTTCAAATGAAAACAAAGCAAAGATGGCTGATTTCTGCGTTTTTACCATGTTTTTCACTGTGCACACATTTTGCCGATAAGGAAGGAAAAGGAAGGAAGGGAGTAGCGTTTTTGACTGGCTAGCCTTTAAGTCACTTTGGCTCTCAGCAACTCACTTAGAGCAAACAGCGTTTTTAATGACAGTACCAAAAATGATCACAGCCGGCAAGCTAACTTGCGTTGTCGTCGTCTGGCTAGCAGGGGCTCGCACGAAAATAACGGTGCCCTAAGTTATTGCTCGATTTGTCGACATGTACATACACTCGCCGTCAATAGGTTAGACGCAACCGTACTTGCATTAGTATTTAGCAAAAAACTTCTATTTTGAATTCAATTAAATAATAGTTGATAAGCATAGGATTGGGTTAAACCTGCTACTTCGAGGATAATTTTCAAAAGATTTACACATAAATTCCAAAAATGAATAATTTTTTATAAAAACATTAATAAAAAATTCGTTATGAAATCAATGAGCTACACAATTTATTTTGTAAGATTTAAGAATTTATAAGAAATATATGTACTCTCTTCTATTCGGAACTAAATTCACAAAATGTGTAGGTTTTTCTGCACACTTCAAAACTCTTCGAACACTAACTATATTTTGGTATAATATTTTAATTAGCAGACGACTTAACATCACACAATAATAAAACAAAACTACGAATGTCGTGAATTATAATTAAATCATAATTAAATTTGTAGTTGCCAGCTATCTTTTTAAAATAAGATTTGAAGCTTTTTGCAGCTGATTCCCATAAACCCCCTATGTGAGGAGCGTATGGAGGGATAAACTGCCAGTTGATACCTTAGTAACCGTATTTTTGGACAATGTTATGTGAGACTTTTTAAAGTCCACAAACTGTCTTTCGGTAGCTATTTGAGCTTCGATAAATGTGTTGCCATTATCACTCATGATTTTTGATGGAAAGCCTCCCCGTCCGACCAAGCGAGCAAATGCCGCGAGAAAAGCCTCCTTTGTCAGATTCATACACAGCTCAAGATGCACTGCTTTTGTAGTAACACAGACAAAGACAACCACAAAGCCTCTCATTAGGGGGGGGGACCTTAAATGGTTGCCTTTATCTGAAAAAGCTCATCAAAATCGAAACCTGTAATTGTGAAAGGCAAAGCGAAGTTGCAGCGTTCCGGTGGAAGTGCTAATCTGTGTTCGCAACTTCTGCTTGTGCACAGTGCAGATCTTGCACATAAAAATGCACTTCTTTATTTGGGGCTTAAGTCGGGGTATGTACAACTCTTGGCGGACCATATGTTGCATGAGGCAATGTTCAGCGTAGAGCATTAGTATGTGGATATGTCTGATAAATAAAGAGGCAAATAGAACCCTCTCTGGTATAATTATAGGGTGGCGTTCATTATATTGTTACAAAAAGTAGTATTAAGTTTTATTTGTATTGCTATATGCATCCCTGATTATGAACAATAGCTGTAGGTATATGGAATAGCATTTGTCTTGTTGTAGACATCTGGCGCCACGGCTGTCTGCTTGTCGAAACAATAGACATCTGGCGCCGCACTGTCTGCTTGTCTAGTTAAACAATTGCTGAGTCTGGCGCCGCGACTGTCTGCTTGCGTCTGGCGCCGTATAGCCGTATGTTCTGGTAATTTCCAGACGCGATATTCTAGAAGGACACGTCGGCATCAGCGAGAAGTGCGTGGCTATATAAGCCGTGGCAGCGCCAACGTAATCAATCAGTGCTAAGAGTAAACTGCTATAGTGTAGACGAGTTGTGAAATAAAGAGTTGTTGAATTAAATTAAACAGTGTTGATTTTATTTGTCAATCCAGAGATACGAACCTAACAAAGTAAACTAGCAAGAGTAAATTCGTAACAATTGGTGTCAGAAGTGGGATTGTCAAATAATCCAAATTCAAGATGGTTAAATTCGGAGAATTGAGAATTCAGCAATTGAAAAAGGAACTGGAGGAACGTAAATTGCCGATAAGCGGGCAAAAGGCGGATCTGCAGGCACGATTACGTGAAGCAATGGAAGCGGATGGAATTAATGTGGACGAGTTCGAATTTGATGGGCCAGAAACTTCTACAAAGGTAGAAGAAAAAGTAGAAGAACAACGAACATCATCAAGTGCAGACATGAACATGCTGTTAGTGGCTTTTAAGCAAATAATAGCTGAAAATATATCACAAATAACAGAAAATGCAGTGCAAACAGAAAATCGTCTGGCACAGCAAATAACGCAAATAGCTGAAAATACATCACAGTTAGAGTCTCGCCTTACACAACAAATGGCTGAAAATAATACGCAGTTAGAAAAGCGTTTGGCACAACAGATTACAGAAAATAATACACAAGTGCAAGAGAAATTTTCAAAATTTGAAGACGAATTAAGCACTTTAAAAAATGACGAAGAAAATTTAAAATCAGAAGTTCTTCAGTTAAGTAATCGTGTGCGAGAACTGCAACTACATGGCCCTGCACCATCAACAAATAATCAAAGATTGAAGGCACCCACATTCGATGGAAGTATTCCATTTCAAATTTTCAAACTTCAGTTTGAAAAGACAGCAATGGCCAATAACTGGAATGCAGCGGACAAAGTGGCGTCCTTGTTTGTATCATTGAAAGGGCCTGCGGCAGAAATCCTTCAGACTATTCCAGACTGTGAACGGGACAACTATGAGGCATTGATGAGTGCGATAGAAAGACGATATGGTAGTGAGCACCGGAAACAAATATACCAGATCGAACTGCAAAATAGGGGTCAGAAAATGAACGAGTCATTGCAAGAGTTCGCAACTGAAATAGAACGACTGGCTCATTTGGCAAATGCAGATGCGCCTGTGGATAACATTGAGAGGGTAAAAATTCAATGTTTCATAAATGGAATTCGTGATGTGGACACCAAACGCGCCACATATGCATTGCCAAAAAGAACGTTTGCTGAAACGGTTTCGCACGCCCTCACACAGGAAACAGCTTCCCTACTAAGTAAACCAGCACACAAAGTACAAAGAGTCGAAATGGAACAACCGGCGCTGATGGAAGAAATATTGAAGACTCTGAAGACAATTGCTGCACAGCGAGTAAATACAACAGGCAGATGTTTCAACTGTAGAAAAGCGGGTCACTTTGCCCGAAATTGCAAGATAAAAGTAAACCCATCAAAATGGAAACAACCAACAGAACACCGAAAGAGGATTCACCACAAAAATGCGGATGCATTATCACATCGCCCTTGTCCACTGGAATTTAAACATTGCTCCAAATCAGAAGGAAAAGAAGGTATAATCGACGTGCGATCACTGAATATAGAACCTGAAGATGATTGGACTCCTCATCGCATCAGAATCAATCAGCTGGAGGATCCTGATCTTGCAAAGCTGGTAATGGCCAAAGAAAATGGTGTACGACCACTAAAGGAACAAATAAGTAACGAAAGTCCAACGGCAAAAGCATATTGGGCCCAATGGAACAGCATAAACCTCGTTAATGGATACCTTCATCGTACCTGGGAAAGCGAAGATGGCAAACATTCTCGTCTGCTGATCATAGTACCGAAGTCCATGATCCCGAAAGTATTGAAAGAATATCACAATGGACCTAGTGGAGGGCACCTTGGAATTACAAAAACTATAGAGAAGATTAAACAACGGTTCTACTGGATCGGTTGTCGAGATTCCATAGCAGAATGGATAAGTAATTGCGTAGAGTGCATGGCAGCTAAAGGTCCTAAAGCCAAAAGTCGCGGTAGGCTACAACAGTACAACGTGGGATCACCATTTGAACGAGTCGCAATGGATGTTGCAGGTCCGTTTCCAACCAGTACGGCCGGAAACAAATATCTACTGGTTGTCATGGACTATTTCAGTAAATGGCCAGAAGTATATGCCTTACCAAACCAAGAAGCGAAGACAGTAGCCGAAGCGTTTGTAGAAAATTGGATAACAAGGTTCGGAGTGCCCGTCGAATTACACTCAGATCAAGGCAGGAATTTCGAATCTTCCATTTTCCAAGAAGTATGTACATTATTGGGCATCCACAAGACACGGACAACAGCGTTACATCCACAATCAGATGGAATGGTGGAGAGATTCAACCGAACGCTCGAAGAACATCTGCGGAAAATCGTTGATAAAGATCAACGGAATTGGGACAAGTGCATCCAGATGTTCCTGCTGGCGTATCGTTCAGCGAAGCACGAGACAACTGGTTACACGCCGGCAAAGATTATTTTCGGATCTGATCTGCGACTCCCTGCTGATCTTAAGTTTGGAACGAATCCTACAGCTATAAGAAATGATGGAGATTATTGTTCTGCCTTAAAGGAAGAAATGAATGAATTGCATCTAATGGTAAGACAGCATACGCATCTGATGAGCAATAAGATGAAGGACCGGTTCGATCAAGCGGCAAATTCAAAAGGTTTTGAAGAAGGTGATCTGGTCCTGTTGTACAATCCACTTCGAAAGAAAGGCTTGTCCCCGAAACTGCAGACAGCCTGGGAAGGACCCTATATGGTGATGAAACGACTTAATGACGTGGTATACCGCATACAAAGAAATGGAAAAGCACGATGTAAAATGAAAGTAGTACATTTGGAGAGGCTCGCCCCATTTGGTTCAAGAGGATTTGTGCCTAATCGGGACGATTAGGCTTTAGTGGAGGGCAGTGTTACAAAAAGTAGTATTAAGTTTTATTTGTATTGCTATATGCATCCCTGATTATGAACAATAGCTGTAGGTATATGGAATAGCATTTGTCTTGTTGTAGACATCTGGCGCCACGGCTGTCTGCTTGTCGAAACAATAGACATCTGGCGCCGCACTGTCTGCTTGTCTAGTTAAACAATTGCTGAGTCTGGCGCCGCGACTGTCTGCTTGCGTCTGGCGCCGTATAGCCGTATGTTCTGGTAATTTCCAGACGCGATATTCTAGAAGGACACGTCGGCATCAGCGAGAAGTGCGTGGCTATATAAGCCGTGGCAGCGCCAACGTAATCAATCAGTGCTAAGAGTAAACTGCTATAGTGTAGACGAGTTGTGAAATAAAAAGTTGTTGAATTAAATTAAACATTGTTGATTTTATTTGTCAATCCAGAGATACGAACCTAACAAAGTAAACTAGCAAGAGTAAATTCGTAACAATATGTTAGGCTTAAGTTAGCAAGGCGACCATTCACACGAAGCAGACCCTTCGTGTCTAGAAATGGGTTTAGAACTAAGAGTAAGCTGTTATCAATCGTCGTGTTTATCAATCGTCTTCGATTCTCTTAGTAATGATATATCGCGGCTTAAGAAAGACGTTGGGGTTGATGCGATAAGAGCGACCTTTGCTTTTTGTAAGTCTTGGAGCGTCAATGCATCGCACTATGGGTAAGATACTCCTAAGTTTAAGCCGCTATAGGCGACTACCCGGAGGGCTTAGGGAACAATAAAAATCGTTCAAGGATGTCAGTGTCATCCAGTGTTGTATGATAAGTGTCGACTTTTCGACTTTCTGGGGAAAGTATGTTGCGCATGGGCGATTGTGGCCAAGAATCGGGAGGCTATGTTCCACCAAAGGGTGGCGAGAAGCAATGGTTTGCACGCTCTTGTACCTAGATCAGCAGAATTGCCAGCACTGGCTACGTTTCGCCAAGTGGCTGATCCTACTAGGTCTCGGAATCGGACCATAGATATTATTTGTATTTCGCTATGTTTAAGTGGGTCTGCACAATGGAAGCTAGTTTTGCTAGAAGCAGAGCGCCACAGAGTTCAAGTCGTGGGAGACTTAGCGTATTTAGAGGTAAAACTTTTGCTTTTGTAACTAGTAGGTGGCTTGTAGTCGCGGTATCAATTTGAGTGCGCACATATATAGTGACGCAATATGCCTTTTCAGAGACGTCGCAGAAACCATGTAGTTCCACTTTGTATTCGGGGGAATAGTTTACCAATCGTGGAATTTGTATCTGCGAGATGTGGTTCAAATTATTAGCGAACTGGGACCATTTTTCATACCTGTGATAAAGACTCGTTTGCTTGTGGAAGACACGGGTGTGAACGATTCCTATATATGCGGAAAATGAGAGAGAGCTGCATGGTTTTTTCAATAATTTATTCATCTATATAAAAAACAATGATGATGAACAAAAGGCTACTCGGATGAAAGTGGATCAATTTAAGCTTCTTCTAAGCTTAATTAAAAGGCGTATAGCAAAACAGTTTCATATACGTCGTCCAATACCAGCAGAATGTCGCCTGGCAATAACATTAGTGTAAGTACATTTTGTTTGTAAATTTTATAATAAATAAATACAAATGTTCAATAACTCTTACAATAGATATTTGGCCCATGGAGTTTGCCGCCAGATGTTGGCTTGGGCTTTTCGAGTAGGAGTATCAACAATTGGCAAAATTTTATTGGAAACATCCGCAGCCATTTGGGATGAACTTTCAGGAATATACTTGGCGCAACCAAATGAACATGAGTGGAGGGAAATAGCCCATTCATTTTACATCAAGACAGGAATGCCTCATGTTGTAGGAGCTGTTGACGGCAAACATGTCCAAATCAAGTGTCCGCGAAAATCCGGATCACTGTATTTTAATTATAAGCAATATTTTAGTCTTGTGTTGTTAGCCGTTTGTGATAGCAAATATACATTCACCGCAGTAGACATTGGAACTTACGGAAGCCAAAGTGATGGCGGAGTGTTAAAAATCAGTGGTTTTGGAAATAGAATATTAAACGGAACAATGAACCTACCAGAAGCAGAAAATCTTCCACTTAGTGCGATAATGCCATTTGGGATGAATTTTATTATGTGGGAGATGTTGCTTTTCCGTTGACAAAACATTTGATGAGGCCATATCCGGGAAAATGTTTGGAAGCAAACAAAGACCACTTCAATAAATGTTTATCCAGAGCGCGGGTTACAATTGAAAATACATTTGGCATTTTAGTGGCTAGATGGCGAGTTCTCAATAATTCTTTGGATATGTTTCCCGAAAATGCCAATACCATATTTAGAGCTACATTAATTTTACATAATTTTGTAAAGTTCCATAACGCCGAATTCTACTGTCCCAACGACTTCGTTGGCCACGTAAATGAAAGTGGCATTCTAATGGAAGGGCAGTGGAGACAATTTTTAGCGCCATTACATCAGAGTACGATATTATCAAGCGCTAACGCAAGACGAAGTGCTTCTTAAAAATTATCTCTTCCTTAATAAATAAATAGGTAAATAACTCAATAAATGTATTATAAAATAAATATGTCGGTTCTACGTAACCTGTATGGATTTGTATTCCTTAAAATTGTTTGCGCTGAAATAACAAAAACAACAACTACAAAATAAATAAATACCTTTGTACTTTTTTATATATTTGAAATGAATGGGCTTTTCTTTAAAATGATAAATATTATAAAAGATGTTAATGAAAAACTTATTTTCTACGATTCACAAAAAATTGGTGGAAAGTTTGAGAAATTTGGAGTTGTAACTCCGACATTTCCAGACTATTTAAATTAGCTCCCTCCGCCTGCTTGGCAAGGCTTTCAAAAAATAATTGAGTTGCGGATCACTCCGTGCCACCGACCAATATTTCCTCGGCTAACGACGTCACTCTTTGAAAGTCTCTATTCGAGCTTTCAAGTAATTCCTCAAATTCCTCGTTTCCGTCCAGTCTGTGTCTGTGTCTGCGTCTGTGTCTGCGGTGATTGAGAAAATATATTTAAATTGACACTGCTACAGGCGGATTCACCAAAGTCGCTGAGGAAGGAGTCGTCACCTTCTGTCGTTACGGTGCCATAATTGCCTTGTGTGCTGAAAATGCATATATAATAAATAATACAATCATACAAATAAAACAAGATTATACAAAACCTACTTCAAGTTGTCCATTTCAACGTCCTTTAAAAACTTTAGGCTCTCCATCTACTTCCACTTTTTGTGTGGCGAATACACGCCGCTTCCTGATGGTCTCTTTTTTAAGTCCTTGTAAAATTTATCTCGTAGGGTCCGCCAACGGGCCTTTAGCTTCTCACCTAAAAACATTCAAAACATGAATAAATATAAATTTTCTGTTAGGTTATAAAATTAAAGATTTACCTGGAATATTCAATTTCTCCGATAGCTCCTGAAATTTGGCGTCCCTCAGGTGGCTATTTTTATAATTCCTATGACTTTTGTCATATAGGAAACGGTTTTCGCTAACAAATTCAACCAATTTTTCTTCCATTTTTTTATATCTTTTGTTTATTTTCACTGAACAGCTGAGCGCAATTTAAAATGTTGCCGGACTTTGCTCAAAAATTAATTATTTGAATGTTGTCAGCACTGCCTCTGCGCAGAGAAATTCAAATTTCACATGCCGTGCAGATCTGCATTGAGGTGCAGAATTTGAACTGTCAAATCAGTACAAATTTTTTTTCTACACGCAGAATTCTGCACATGTAATTCCGGCAAATATCGAAAACCCTCAATATGTTAATATTGCATAATAAACGTTCAATAAATATTGCCATTCGTGATCGCGGGTTATATAAAAATATTGAACTTGTAACCAGCGTTATAGAATCTGATGATTGCTTATTGTTTCTTTTCGTTTTTGATATGGCATCTCTAGGAGTTGAATTTAGCATCAGAAGCCAAAATTACTTTTTTATAAAAACACGTTCTCAAAATACTCGCGGTTTAACGATTGCAAAACATTGCTGTATGGAAAACCTATAATGTACAATATTTCTGAACAATTTTTAAATAAATAAATAAATAAATAGTTTTAGTGGATACGCATGTTAATATCATTCACCAACACCCACAAGTAGAATAAGTAGTATTTGCCTTTAATGATTTTTTCGCATGGACTTCCTTCATGTGATCTATGTATACAACATAGCGACATAACAATGGCCGGTATGTACACATAATAACAAAGCTGCCTATGTTGTATGTACAAAATTTCGTTGTTACCATACTAATACCTTTCATTTCAAAGAAATATTAATAAATATTATGTTCAAAGTGATCATTTTTCAGCCAAAAACTAAGTAATAGGTAAATTTACTTGTTTTAAATTATCAATTGTTATTACAAATGATATAAGAGAGCTATTTTATGCTATGTCTAAATAACTCATACGAACGTGTGTTAATATTTGAGAGATGTCGCTTGAAGTCTAAGTTGTTGGAAGCCAAATTGACTAAAGAGAGCAACGGCATGACGATTGCTGGTGTATAAAAATGTTGTAGCTTCATTATAGCGTGAGCCGCAAAGCGATTAAGTTCTGTTCTCTTGAAATAGTATTGTTGAGACAAGTGTCCTTACTCACATTGACTCGCCTAGACCAAGCCCATTAATGAAGTCCAGTAGACTTCCTGGCAGTAGCGAGGCAATGCGATCCCTATCCGGAAATAACACTCCAAGGGTCTTAGATCTGCGTCTACAGACTGCTGTGCAGTCAATCACCAGATGCTCCGGGGTTTCAGGCTCCATGTCGCAGAAACGGCAATTGGCACAAGCTGATAGGCCCATGCTATACAGATGCCTGTTTAGCTTGCAGTGACCAGTGTACCATGCGACTAGCAGCCTAAGTTTGTTTATTACAATTTTGAACCTTTCCAAGTTGTATCCTCCCATTAGCACCTTGGCGTGTCTCATACTATGAGCTTGTAGCCAATGCTTCTCCCTGCCTTCTCTTTCCTTTTCATGGAGCAGCTCCTTTATGGTGTGGGGATCCACCCCCGTAAAGAGTTCGGGTCCTACCATCTTGGTGGAGCCTGTGGAGCAGGCGAGCTCGTCCGCCCGTTAGTTGCCGGCTATACCTTTGTGACCAGGCACCCAGATCAGGTCTCACCAGTTTTTTCCGCAAGGCTATTCAGCCTATCCCTACACTCCTGCACTAGAAGCGATGTGATCTCGTAAGAGGAGATCGCCTTTAGCGCCGCTTGACTATCGCTGAGAATGACTGTTCGCTCATTGCAATAGTTGCGATGGAGGTTTATTTCTATACACCGGCTTATGGCATATACTTCTGCCTGGAAAATGCTCGGGAACTCACCCATGGGTATGGAGAGCCACAATCCCTGCGCCGATTCCCTCCGGCATTTTCGACCCATCGGTGTACCACCTCATAGTACTGTTCCTCAACAACATCTCGAGGTTGGAGTCGTTCCAATCATCTTTGTTGCCGAGGGTAACCTTAAACTTTTTCCTGAGGTTAACCTTTTTGGTAGCACTAGCACCTTTTTGATAGGGCCAATGGTAAGTTGCCATTTATCTTTTCCATCTTCTGGGATGAGACTACCTTACCTTTTCCCCACTCCTCTGCCGCTATTTGCAGAAGGGTGTGTTTGGTTACCTGATCGATGACCAAATGAAGCGGAGTAAGTTCAAGAAGAACCTCCAGTGCTGCCGTTGGACAGGTGCGCATTGCGCCCGTCATGCAGAGACAGGCCAGCCGGTGTAGTTTCTGTAGCTTAGTCCTAACCGATGTTTGCGACGCTGCTGAGGCCCAGGATACCGCTCCATATGTGATTATCGGTCTCAATATCATGGTATACAACCACCTGACTATCCTTGGCTTACAACCCCAGGACCTTCCTGCCAGCCGATTGCACACCATTAAGGCTTTTGTCGCCTTGACCAAGGTCAGGTTTACGTGCTGCTTTCACCTCAAAGTGGAGTCTAGCATCAACCCGAGGTATTTGACACTGTTGGTCATCCCTATCTTATTGCCCTCCAGTGAGAGAATCCTAAGACCGGGTAGGGTCCTGCATCTCGTAAACAGGATTACTGACGTCTTGGAGGGGTTGATATTCAGTTCGACCTCCCTACACCACCCTTTCGCTAGATTGAGACCTTTTTGGATCAAGTCTCAGAGAGTGTCTTCTTATTTGCCTTTTGCCATAATTACAATGTTATCCGCATACCCTTGGCAGCGGATCCTATTGTTTGTTAGAAGTGTTAGCAGGTCGTCTACGACTAGACCCCATAGAAGGGGTGATCCCCTGGTGGGCAGCCTCTTGTTGTGCCGAGAAGAATTCTGCTATCACCTACTGTGGTCTCAGCAACCCTTGTGCGCAGTACGGCTTCTATCCATGGCCTGTGTTCGATCACGGGTGGACAGTGGTCCTCCCGAACTGTTTCCGAGAAGTGCGCCCGCAGAAGCTCCATGGCTCTGCCCCCCGCACTAGTCGTAAATGTCCCGTCGTCACGTTAAATGGCTATCTCTACGTCCTTTGTGCGCCTGGCCAGAGCTTTGTGAAGCCGAGCCGCTTCTGGTGTAGTGGCGACATTCTCGCAGAAACTCATGAAGCTAGCCTGCTTTGCAGACCTAATCTCCTTATTGTACAAGCTGAGATAGCTCCGGTATTCTGCCCAGACTCCCGTACGTTTCGCCCTGTTGAACAGGCTGCGTACCTTCTTCCGGAGGTCTGCTAGTTCCTTTGGCCACCACGGACAGTCTCGTCTGTCTGTGGGCGCTTTTAGGGAGCAGCTGCCACGATAAGCGTTAATTACAGCCCCGTTCAGGTCAGAAAGCCTATTCCCTAGCCCAAGGCCTGAAACGCTATCATCAGTCTACCCCCTCCTGCTTAATTCACTGCTTATTATATCCCTGAAGGCGTTCCAATTCGCCTTCCGAGAGTTGCGTCTAGGGGGGAGTTGTCTAACCTCTACCTTTAGCTTGAACCTTATAATCCTGTGGTCTGACAAGGAGGGCTCCGTCGAAACTCTCCGTTGCGAGACCAGCCCGCTTGCAGGCTCATTGCACAAGGTGGTGTCCAACACCTCCCTCCTGCTTATAGTTATGAAAGTGGGTTCACACCCTACATTCTCTATTCCTAAATTGCTGCCTACAATGTACTCTAATAGACACTCGACTCTTATGTTGCAGTCGGTACTGACCCATTCCGAGTGGTGAGCGTTCGCGTCGCATCTTATGATGAGGGGGAGCCTGTGCCGTCTGCAGTGTTCCACCAGCCTTTCCACCACCTCCGGGGGTGCTGTAGCTGCCTCTCCCGGGAAGTATGCTGAGGCCAGGACGAAGGCCTTGCCTTCAAAGTCCCTGGCGTGCCCCGCCACCAAGTCCTGCGTCAGGAACTCTGAAATACAGAAGAAATCAATGTTATTCCTGACAACTATACAAATTTTAGGTCCCTCGCTAGAGAGATCCCAGATTACCTTGTTTGCCTCCGTCTTGAGTCCTTTGACCTCTACTGTACACCCAAGGCTCTTGGATCAGCAGTATGCACAATTTCTCCGCTGTGAACCTACTTGTTATGACCGCTGCGGCTGCAGTCTCGTGATGCAGGTTCACTTGGACAATCTCCGTATTGACGGCCATTATAAAATGGTTTCGAGGAAGGGCAGATCCTCTACCTCGCCATTAATCATATTGCCATCCATAGGATCTCCTAACCCGTCGAGGAGCTCCTGCGTGGAGGATAGCTCTGCTGTCTGACCGACCTCGGGAACGCCGGTAGTCACCGTTGGCACTGCCTTCTCCATCCTGCTTCCGCAGGGCCACTCCGACACTTCGTCCACCTGCATTTCTGCTACCTCCGGGTCTGCCTCAGACACTGCCTGCTTATCGGAGCCCTTGCTTTGGAGAGTCGCAGGCGTTGCAGCTCCCTTGCACCCTGCTGAACCTGTAGTACAGGCGGAAGCTCGCTGTCCATACGTACCTGTACGACTCGTCGTCGATGTACAGGTACAATCTCCAACCTTTCATTTCTCCGATCTCTTCCATTTTGCGGCTAACAACGCGCCAGGACGAGATGCTGAGTCCCCAGTTATGGCTTTTCACCAGACCCAAGGCGAACTCGTAGGGCTTGTCCCCGCACCAAGGGAGGAACATCGTCATTGGCAAATCTTCCGCCCTCTTCGCGCAAAGGACATGGCCCTTTCAGCCTCCCAGCTTTGGAGCGTACCCCTTCAGCCAGTCGGCGCACGCCTCATCCATGCAATCCACTTGCAGCATTCCTCCTCTAAACTCTACTCCCAGGAAGGACGCCGCGTAGTCCTCCCCTCTAAACACCTCCTCCATGAGGTCCTGGAGCCCGGTGAGCTCCTTCGGTTTCAGCGACTCCGCCGGGTAGTTAAGAGGCAGCACAGCCATGCGAATGCCCTTGACAGCGTCCGCATATCTGCGCCGCCCTTCCCTCACCCGGTGGGGAGCCGGTCCAGATTGTTGGTCTCCAGCTGCCTTTAGATTTGTGCCCCTCAACCTTTTGGAGCTGGGGGGCTCCTGCGGCGTAATTTGGCCGCTTTGCGGCTTGGGCATACGTGTCCGCGGGCGATACCTTGCTATCGCCGCGACTTGCGGTTAGGGTGGTGCTAACCGGGCCTCGGTTGCCGATTCCGCTGCCCTGCGCACGAGCCGACACGTTTTTGTGCTCCTTTGCCGAGGATGCGTTGCTCCCTTTGTATTTATTCCTGGCTAGGGCCTCCGCTTCCTCCGGGGTCTTCCCATCACGGAGGTACCGCAGGTATCACTTCATGATTGAACCGCTTATCCCTTTCCTATGCGAATCGTCGCACCCGCCGGGTTGGCCAGCTTCTGGAAAGTGTTTTCTACAGGTGAGCGTCGCTGCAAGAGGGCACATCGTCATCATCCCCCGTGGCGTGCTCCTCAAACAGCGCCCGCTCCTCTGGCGAAAGAGCGTCAAGGAAGTTAAACTTCCGCCTAGCTCCTTAACCCCTCTTGCCTGCCGCTGCACCGATGTCCTTCCTGTTGTCCGAGTCCGTTTTCCTGAGTTGTTGCCGATGTTCCGAGTTATCCGCCATGCCAGAGCCCCTTGGCGCAGTAAGGCCACAGTTACTCCCCAATTCGGCCCGGTGTTAAGGAGGCTCCGTTAGAATTTAGAATTCGAATTTACCTCCTGACTGTAAACTATCCAATGGGAATGCGAGTCGCATAACGCCCTACTTTAGGAGGTGGTAGCTCTTGGTTAGCGCACGCATGCGGCATCCGACACCCCGCATGGGCAGTGCCTACTAGCACCAGCCACGCAGGTTGGGGGCACGGAGGGTGCCTTGCGCCTAAGCCCCTGCACCGCGGCAAGGTGCCTTCCATTCGCAGAGGTAATTATATATACCTTTCTTATAAATTTACACGTGCGTTCTTTAACAACCACTCTTGCCTACAAATTAATTTGTGTAGCTCATTGATTTCATAACGAAATTTTGTTATTATTGCCCTTATTAAAAATTATTAATTTGGAGGATGGAGTCATGTGTAGAAGTTCACGCAAGTGAGGAAAGTTGTCTGATCGCCATTCACTTGGGAGTGGCCAGAAACGATTCTTTTACATAGGACTCAAGCAGCTCACGACTTCCGGTCTTTGACCAAGTATCTTCTGGGTAGCCTAAAAACATCCGTTTGAAGGCGAGCTAAAGTGAGAAGGCAAAAAATCCCCTGCATAGGGTTGTGCGCTGGGTTTGGGACCCGCCACGTAAAAAACACCCCCCAATGAAAAAACACCAACAGCCTCGGATGAGAGACCCCCCTTTTGATGACGACCATGGCAAACGAAATAAGGACTATGTCCCTTAATTGGGAAGGTGCCGCTGCCCAGCTGGTAGATGTCCTCGTAAAGACAAAGGCTGACATCACCGCCGTCCAAGAAATGCGATGGACGGGACAAGGACAGAGACTAGTAGGTCCTTGTGACATTTACTACAGTAGCCATATAAAGGAGCGCAAGTTTGGTGTAGGATTCGTGGTGGGAGAGAGACTCCGTCGCCGAGTACTATCATTCACTCCGGAGAATGAACGTCTAGCCACAATCCGCATCAAAGCGAGGTTCTTCAACATATCGCTGATTTGCGCCCACGCCCAGGCCCGTAGCCAGCTTTTCATTTCGGGGGGGGCTGAAGTAAAAACATATATAAACTTTAAATTTTCTGTTTATTAAAAAAAAAACAATATAAATTCATATACATATTACTTAAAATTATTTGCTAGTTGTAAGTAAAATAATTAATATTTTTCTTTTCTTCTTGTTTGCCATATCATTAATTTCTTCATCTGGATCTATTTTAATATCCCAGTGCACAGCATTAACCCATTTACAACCATTGTACTCGCTTGTGTACAGAAAATCAGTCAAGTTTAGGCATGTGGCGTAACTCAGGGCTAAGTATTTGCACACAAATTTTTGATCATATGCGTAGTTTTTATTCCTAGAAACAACAAAAAAAATACATTCGCTTCACGCGAATTCATAACAGTACTTTTTGTGGTGTCAACTTCTGTGCGGTTTTTTCATATTGGGTGATT
Organism: Bactrocera dorsalis; assembly: GCF_023373825.1. Classification (NCBI taxonomy): domain Eukaryota; kingdom Metazoa; phylum Arthropoda; class Insecta; order Diptera; family Tephritidae; genus Bactrocera; species Bactrocera dorsalis. The sequence continues at coordinate 45,293,953 of NC_064305.1, forward strand.
TTGTGTCTTTAGTCATTATTTTGCTGTTGATGAGCTATTATCTCTCAGTTGTTAGTTTTAAAATTGTGTGTTGTATGAGATAAGACTAAAGAGATCAATTTTACAAAAAAAAACCCATTTGAAAAACCTATTCTTATTTGAGGTATGTGCCTTTCAAAAGTTGTGTACCCGCTTAGGTACAATGGCAAAATGTGTAGGTGAAATAAAAAATTGTATCTTTTGGTTAGGATGGCTATTTCCACTTCGTGTTTTTATGGAAAGAGATATAAACAACTTTCACAGGCTTTAGCTGACATCGCGGATGATGATGAGGCAGATGACGTCGATATCGTTATGATTCCTCCTGATGTCGATGTCAATAATGTCCTAACTATGGGAACTAATTTTGATACGGTTGAACCGTTGAAATACGCAAAGCGTTGGTCAAAACTGGAACAAAAAAAGATAAGTATACCTCAGCCAAATTTACTTTCAAATTACAACCACGGTATGGGCGGTGTTGATCTACATGATCAGGCCGTAAATGTATACAAAATTGGGATTCGAGGCAAAAAAAGGTGGTGGCCGCTGTTTACTTCGATGATGTGCTCCACAATGGTAAACGCTTGGAAGCTGTACAAAGACGTGAATAATAGTACCAAAGATTTGCTTGAGTTTCAACGTGACATTACACGATACTACCTACGACACTAAACATTGAAAAGATATTCTAAGCGCGCGTTAGGTACAAGTGTTTCTACAGCTGGAGGAGCACATTTTCCAAGAGAATCCTCAAGCCTCTTAGATGCAGAGTCTGCCGTAAACGAAACAGGTAGATTTGCGAGCTATGTGGTACTGCTTTGTGCGTGGAGCGGGACTGTTTTAAAATAGCCCACTCATAAATATTTTATACACTTTTGAGCATTGTACTCGTGTGGGTACAGCAAAATTTTCGTATATGTAATAAAAAAAAAAAATATTTTTTGTTCATCTCTGCGATGGTATAAATCAATAAAAAAACTGAAAATTTTAAATAAACTTATTTTTTGACTCCTTGGTTGTAAATGGGTTTAACAGCAAGTGCACTCAGGCCGCTCATTGCCCATCACACTGCGTGGTAAAAGTTTTTATTCTTTTTAAGGTTGAAAAAGTTCTTTCAAAGGAAGCGGTCGTCACTGGAAGAGTTGCTTAAATTGTAAGCAGGTAGTGAATATTTTTAAAATACGTTGCATCGCAATGTTGCAGTAATTTCAACACTTCTATGGTTGGATCTATTGTTGATAAGCTGGCACACCACAATCGATACTCTGATTTTAATGCTGTCATTGATATTTGCTCCTCGAAGTAAATAGTTAAATTTTTAATTCTTCGGCATTATCAATTGCAGCAAAACCTGGGAGTAGAATTTGAAATGACGAGAGTATGTATATCCTCATTCACTAATAAACGTTCTGTCATGTTTTGAATCAGAGCATCAACGCATGGAATAAATATTGTAACTCTGAAGTGGCTTTCAGGGGTTGTGCAAGGTGGATTAGCACGAGTAGTTTGACGCGAAGTCACTCTAGGCACTACAAGATCTGTGTCAAAAAGATCTTTAGACATTTGTGATGCTGTTTGGAAAATATCGTTTAAAAAACCATCCGCTGTTTCTCTTATCTGGTGCAGAGTTCTTATTAATTCTTTGGCTCGGTTCATTGCTGATACAAAATCCATAGATTTTTGTTGGAGTTGCACAGACAGTGGCAGCGTTAAGCTGAACAATTGCTCACAGACGAATAGACTAAGGTTTTTCTCTAACCGCTGCTAAGAAGGCTGATGCTTTAGACGAAATGGACCATGTTTTACTCGAAATTATTTCCAAACTTAGTACAATGAATTTGAAAAGCTCCACAAAGCTTATAATGCTTTCATGCCTTTCTATAAACCTTGTTTCACAAAGGCGAACAAGTCGTCTTTTTTTGCTTTCTGGTGCGTGCTTCTGTATAACGTCCTGGAAAGTTGTGTTTGCATTTGAATGGTTTCTAAATAAATTTGCTATTTCATTGACAATACCAAGGCAGTTCCGTAATGAAGGTAATGACATAGTATTAGAAAGCGCAAGGTTCAATCGGTGACTAGCGCAATAAACATATCGTGCTTTTGGATACAGATGTCTTATCCTGGTTTGCACTCCACTTAAATGCCCTGACATGTTTGCTGCTCCGTCATATCCCTGTCCAACCAACTTCGCCATATCAAGATCGAGATCTGTACAACGCTTAAGTATGACTTTTGATAAGTTTTCAGTCACCGTCTAGTGTAGTTGCGTACGACTGTTATAGGTTTGAGCTGAGTTGTGTATAAGAGTTTCAAAAGATTCAGTCAGTGATAAATTTTTTTTATTTGAGATTTATTTAAAAAATTTCCTTGTTTCGGGGGGGGGCTTCAGCCCTCTAGCCCCCCCTCTGGCTACGTGCCTGCCCACGCCCCGACGGAAGAGAAGGACGATGTGACCAAAGATGCTTTTTATGAGTGCTTGGAGCGTACTTATGAGAGATGCCCCCGCCACGATGTCAAAATCGTGCTTGGCGACTTCAACGCCAGGGTGGGCAAAGAAGGTATCTTTGGCACTACGGTCGGTAAATTCAGCCTCCACGAGGAAACATCCCCAAATGGGTTGAGGCTGATCGATTTCGCCGGGGCCCGAAATATGGTTATCTGTAGTACTAGATTCCAGCATAAGAAGATACATCAAGCTACCTGGCTGTCTCCGGATCGAAAAACCACCAACCAGATCGATCATGTTGCGATAGACGGAAGACACGTTTCCAGTGTTTTAGATGTGCGTGCGCTCCGAGGTCCTTACATCGACTCGGACCACTATATTGTTGCATCCAAAATTCGCACCCGCCTCTATGCAGCAAAAAACGCACGCCAACAAACACAAGGAAGGTTCGACGTCGAGAAGCTGCAATCACAACAGACAGCCGAAAGATTTTCTACTCGGCTTGCACTCCTGCTCTCTGAGAGCACTCGTCAACAACTCGGTATAAGGGAACTGTGGGACGGCATTTCAAACTCCTTACGTACAGCTGCAACCGAAACTATTGGTTTTCGGAAAGTGCAAAAGAACAGCTGGTACGACGAGGAGTGCCGTGTCGCAGCGGAGAGAAAACAGGCTGCCTACCTCGCAACGTTACGATCGACCACAACACGTGCGGGATGGGATAGATACCGAGAGTTAAAGAGGGAAGCGAGACGCATTTGCAGACAGAAGAAGAAAGAGGCCGAAATGCGTGAGTACGAACAGCTTGATAAGCTGGCCGATAGGGGTAATGCTCGAAAATTCTACGAAAAAATGCGGCGGCTTACAGAAGGTTTCAAGACGGGAGCATACTCCTGTAGAACCCCCAAAGGTGATCTAGCCACCGATGCCCAGAGCATACTTAGATTATGGAGGGAACACTTCTCCAGCCTGCTGAATGGCAGTGAACACATAACACCAGGAGAAGGCGAACCCGTTTCCCCAATCGATGACGATGGAGCAGACGTTCCATTACCCGCCCATGAAGAAGTTCGAATAGCAGTTGCCCGCCTGAAGAACAACAAAGCGGCAGGGCCGACGGATTGCCGGCCGAGCTATTCAAACACGGCGGCGAAGAACTGATAAGGAGCATGCATCAGCTTCTTTGCAAAATATGGTCGGATGAAAGCATGCCCAACGATTGGAATTTAAGTGTGCTATGCCCAATCCATAAAAAAGGAGACCCCACAATCTGCGAAAACTACCGTGGGATAAGCCTCCTCAACATCGCATACAAGGTTCTATCGAGCGTATTGTGTGAAAGATTAAAGCCCACCGTCAACAAACTGATTGGGCCTTATCAGTGTGGCTCAGCTTCAGACCTGGTAAATCAACAATCGACCAGATATTTACAATGCGCCAAATCTTGGAAAAGACCCGTGAAAGGAGAATCGACACTCACCACCTATTCGTGGATTTCAAAGCTGCTTTCGACAGCACAAAAAGGAGCTGCCTTTATGCCGCGATGTCTGAATTTGGTATCCCCGCAAAACTAATACGGCTGTGTAAACTGACGTTGAGCGGGACCAAAAGCTCCGTCAGGATCGGGAAGGACCTCTCCGAGCCGTTCGATACCAAACGAGGTTTCAGACAAAGCGACTCCCTATCGTGCGACTTTTTCAATCCGCTGCTGGAGAAAATTATTAGAGCTGCAGAACTGAATCGAGCAGGTACAATCTTTTATAAGAGTAGAATTTATCCAGCGCAGAATTTATCTTGCCAACAGATGCTACTTCGGACTAAGTAGGTTGAGGAGTAATCCTGCTATATAGCGCAGAGGCTTGGACGTTGACAACAACGGATGAGTCGACGTTGCGAGTTTTCGAGAGAAAAGTTCTGCGAAAGATTTATGGCCCTTTGCGCATTGGCCACGGCGAATATCGCATTCGATGGAACGTTGAGCTGTACGAGATATACGACGACATTGACATAGTTCAGCGAATTAAAAGACAGCGGCTACGCTGGCTAGGTCATGTTGTCTGGATGGATGAAAACACTCCAGCTCTGAAAGTATTCGATGCAGTACCCGCCGCGGGAAGCAGAGGAAGAGGAAGACCTCCACTCCGGTGGAAGGACCAAGTGGAGAAAGACCTGGCCTCGCTTGGAATATCCAATTGGCGGCACGTAGAGAAGAGAAGATACGACTGGCGCGCTGTTGTTGACGCGGCTATAATCGCGTAAGCGGTGTCTACGCCAGTAAAGAAGAAGAATTTTTAAAAACATTAAATAATAAAGGAAAGAAATAACATAACACGTTTTTTACCCAAAATTTGTTACAATAAATTTTTTTAGTTAATTAATTCAAATTTCAGCTTCAATAAGAAACTAATGTTTCGCGATACTTTTTGAGCACACCTCGTATGGACAAAGAGGGTCAACATTATCATGCTTTCAAGTACAAAATTGAATCAGCTGGTTTGTGTTGCGCATCTGGGAAAGTTTCAATACCACCGCTAATATACCACCGCAGACTTTAAAAACACTTTTAGCTGATGTCGATCCAAAATTTTTACAAATTTATTTTATGGGAAATGAGGAGCAACCATCACATAAACGCTGCGCTTACAACCATATAGAGCAGATGGAGGAACGAGAAATTGTGGACATATTGGAAACGTTTTTGTAAAACCTTAACCAATTGGTCCAATTGTTCAGACCATTTCTAACGGACTGCAAAACGCCAAGTACGTCATTGTCATTAAAACAGACAAAGTTCCCTATGAAGAGCACGCAGGCACATATAATATAATGTTCCAACTGTTAATGAAGATACAGTTGTTATGGCTGGTGACCCATGTGAACGTCGAGACATACGCATACAACAAAGGAACCCAACTACAAATACAACTTGTAGGTTATCTTACAATAAGTCAAGAATTCTGTTTATCTCATAAATATAATCATTTGAAAGTGAAGAACTGATGAAGACAGTTAGTGCTCTGAACATCCACGCATATCGGTTGATGATTCGTACTAACGAAGACAACCACAATCTCCGATGCAGACAACTATTTCATCAGAACATTGAGGATATGTAAGTAAAAATCTAAAAAGAGATATTCTTCTTCTTCTTTACTGGCGTGGAAATAGCTTACGCGGTTATAGCCGAAATCACAACAGCACGCCATTCGGTTCTTCTTTTCGCATGGAGGCACCAATTGGAGATTCCAAGCGGAGCGAGGTCCTTCTCCGCCTGGTCCCTTCAACAGAGCGGAGGTCTTCCTCTTCCTCCGCTTCTCGAATACTTTAAGAGCTAGAGTGTTTTCGTCTATGCGGACGACATGACCTAGCCAGCGTAGCCTTTTTAGTTTTTAGCTTTTTTTAATTTGCTGAACTATGTCAATGTCGTCGTATGTCTCATACATCTCATCGTTCCATCGAATGCGATGTTCGCCGTGGCCAACGCGCAAAGGACCATAAATCTTTCGAGGAACTTTTCTCTCGAAAACTCGCAATGTTGACTCATCAGTTGTTATCATCGTCCATGCCTCTGCGATATATAGCAGGATTACTCCTCAACCTACTTAGTCCGAAGTAGCATCTGTTGGCAAGATAAATTCTGCGCTGGATTCCGAGGCTGACGTTATTGTTGGTGTTGATGCTGTTTCCTAAATAGACGAAATAATCTACAATTTCGAAGTTATGACTGTCAACAGTGACGTGGTTGCTTAGTCGCGAGTACGACGACTGTTTGTTAGATGATAGGAGATATTTCGTCTTGCCTTCGTTCACCACCAGTCCCATTTGCTTCGCTGCCTTTTCCATTCTGAAGAAAGCAAAACTAACAGTGCGATTGTTAAGGCCAACGATGTCAACATCATCAGCATACGTCAGCAGCTGAACGCTATTATTTAATATTTTAACTTCTCGGTTTAGTTCTGCAGTTCGAATTATTTTCTACAGAAGAAGGTTGAAGAAGTCACACTAAAGAGAGTCGTCTTGTGTGAAATCTCGTTTGGTATCGAACGGCTTGGAGAGGTCCTTCCCGATCCTGACGGAGCTTTTAGTGTTGCTCAACGTCAGTTTACATAGCCCTATTAGTTTTACCAAATTCAGACGTCGCGGCGTAAAGGCAACTCCTTTTCGTGCTGTCAAAAGCAGCTTAGAAATCGACGAAGAGGTGGCGTGTGTCGATTTTCCTTTCACGGGTCTTTTCCACCATTTGGCGCATGGAGAATAACTGGTCAGTTGTTGACTTGCAGGTCTAAACCCACGCTAATAAGGCCCAATCAGATTGATGACGGCGAGCTTTAATCTTTCACACGCAGTAGTTGGCGCAGATTTTAGGATCTTCCTATTTGTGGAATGGGCAAAGCACACTTATGTTCCAATCGTTGGGCCTGCTTTCGTCCGACCATATTTTACAAAGAAGCTGATGCATGTTCCTTATCAGCTCTTCGCCGCGGTGTTTGAATAGCTCGGACGGCAATCCATCAGCCACCGCCGCTTTGTTGTTCTTCAGTTGGGTATTTGCTATCCGAACTTTTTCGTGGTCGAGCAATGGAACGTCTGCTCCATCGTCATCGATTGGGGAATCAGGTTCGCCTTCTCCTGGCGATATGAATTCACTGCCATTCAGCAGGTTGGAGAAGTGTTTCCTGCATAATTTAAGTATGCTCTGGGCATCAGTAATAGATCACCTATTTGGGTTCTACAAGAGTATGCTCCGGTCTTGAAACCTTCTGTTAGCCGCCGCATTTTTTCGTAGAATTTTCGAGCATTACCCTTGTCGACCAGCTTGTCTAGCTCTTCATACTCACTTATTTCGGTCTCTTCCTTTTCCTGTCTGCAAATGCGTTTCTATCCCATCCAGCACGTGTTTTGGTCGATCGTAACGTTGCGAGGTAAGCAGTCTGTTTTCTCTACACTGCGACACGGCACTCCTCGTCGTACCAGCTATTCTTTTGCATTTTCCTAAAACCAATGGTTTCGGATGCAGCTGGTCGTAAGGAGCTTGAAATGTCGTCCCACAGTTCCCTTATACCTTTATAGTATTTCGAGTCAATTTTAAAAGCTCGGAGCGTACGCACGTGTAGAACACTGGAGACGTGTCTTCCGTCTATCACAACATGATCGATCTGGTTGCTGGCTTTTCGATCCGGAGACAGGCAGGCAGCTTGATGTATTTTTTTACGCTTTTAAAAGCTCGGAGCGTACGCACGTGTAGAACACTGGAGACGTGTCTCCCGTCTATCACAACATGATCGATCTGGTTGCTGGCTTTTCGATCCGGAGACAGGCAGGCAGCTTGATGTATTTTTTTACGCTGGAATCCAGTACTATAGATAACCATATTTCGGGCCCCGGCGAAGTCGATCAGCCTTAACCCATTTGGGCATGTTTTTACCGAAAAAGATACCTTCTTTTCCCACCCTGGCGGTAAATATGCCAAACACAGAATACAAAATCCTGTGATATGTTACGTGGCTTACTGACCTACCAGATTAGCCTAACCTAATCTATGTTAAATCTATCAGTATTTCAATTCTACTGATAAATATTAGTGTTTTTTCGACCAGGTTTAATTTTAAAGATGTTGAAAACAAACAGACTGAAGACGCTTCAGTTGTGGCCGGAGGCTTCCAACGCAAAAACGAGGTCTACAAGAAAGAACTGAAGACGTCTTGGGGTTGGTCCGACCAGTATTATTTTTTTGAAGCGCGGCCGAAGGCCCCCATTGCGGAAAGGAAATCTATGCTATAAACTAATGTGTTATTTATTTTCCGCCATTAATGTATTATTTTTCTTCTTTATTTCTTTTGCAAAAATGTAGATAAAATGTAAAATTTTGTATTTCTGACAAGATTTCGTGTGCAGAATCATTGCGAATGTTGGATTGTTGCGGTCATTCAGTTTTATCAATCCTGCAGTTAATAAAGATAATGTTTATCCAAAAATGACGGCATTTAATTAATCAAATTAAAAAAAAAGGTTTTTTTTAGATTTTCCAAAGCTTTCAAATTTACGATCTTAGCATGTGAAGGCACTTCGTTGTTTACTATAAAAAAATACAAAATTGAATAAAAAAGTAACCAATTTTCATTCAGTGGTGATAATACATGATGCGTTCCAAAAAACAGGACTTTTTGAATCTAGCGCTCCCTGGTAGCGCCAACTATATGTCGACTGGTACGTTAGAATCTCCTATCGTTATCGATTATCCAGTGAGAATTTCATGACATTTCATAGATTGGAAGTGAAGTTATTGCGTTTTAGGTGTCAGTATGTTTGTGTGCGAAAATGAGCTCCGAACAAAGAGCCAACTTTAAATTTTGTTTTAAAATTGGTAAAACTTTTACTTAATTAATGAAACAAGTTTGTGGCGATGATTGCCTATCCCGTAACAGAGTGCACTAGTGGTTTCAACGTTTTCGAAGTGGTCGTGAGGACATAAATGACGGCCAATATGTGGGCCAATCAAAATCCGTAATCACTGGAAATTCCATCGAAACTGTGAGTTAATTCATCAAAAATCAGCCGAAATTTTCATTGAAATTCATGGAAATGGATTTGAACATCTTCAAAACATCGATTTATTACATTTTGACTGAACATTTTTGGCTCACGAAAGGTGTGTGCACGATTTGTTCCGCACAAATTGACTAACGACCAAAAATTGCTCTCATCGATCGACGCTTGTGACCGATTATTTGACCAAAAATCGCATTTCCCGTATTCATCTGATATGGCACCGTGCGACTTCTTTCTTTTCGGAAAAATTCATTTGCTCATGAAAGGAAAGCGTTATGCAGACGTAGAGGCAATATAAAAGCTTGTACCGGCATACTGGCAGTCATGCCGGCCAACGAGCTAAAACACTCGTTTGACATGCTTTTGAATCGTGCAAAAAGCTGTATTGAAGCAGAAGGAGACTAATTTTAATAAAATAAATTGGAGGATGGGGTCATGTGTAGAAGTTCACGCAAGTGAGGAAAGTTCTCTGATCGCCATTCACTTGACAGTGGGCAGAAACGATTCTTTTACATATGGCTCAAGCAGCTCACGACTTCCGGTCTTTGGCCAAATATCCTCTGGGTAGCCTAAGAACATCCGTTTTAAGGCGAGCTAAAGTGAGAAGGCGAAACATCCCCTACATAGGGTTGTGCGCTTGGTTTGGGACCCGTAACGTAAAAAAACACCCAATGAAAACTTCGGCTATAATCGCGTAAGCAGTGTCTACGCCAATTAAGAAGAAATTGATATTGCCAAAAAAACCATTTGTTCCGTTTGTTTTAAGTCCTGTTTACATTGGAACGCACATCGTATTAATATTTAATTAGTTTAATGTTTTTTTGAAAATCCATGGTTGTTTAAAACTGGTCGACACCGCTTTGACATAGACTCAACTAGGTTTTGGTCGTCAAAGCTCTTGATTATTACTTGGGCATTTCCCTTCAAAGACGCTTTCACTAAATTCCAAAAATTTTCAGTGGAGTTAAAATACGGGGACTGCGGTGGTCACTCCATTACATTGGTATTGTTTACCCAAAACCACTCTTTTGTAAACTTATCCGCGTGTTTAGGATCGGTGTTCTTCACAAATATCCACCTAAGTGTCATATTCTCATCAGCGTACTGAAGCATACATTCTTGTAAACAAATGTTTCTTTATACCAGAGAAGGCAATATTACGATTCCTTCGGCGCCGCGATTTGATGGTACGGATGGATAGAGGAGGTCCTCAGGTTTAGAAAATGTATACCGTCCTCAGACTCATAGTTTTTGAGATATTTCACTTTAAAGTTCAAAAATTTGTAAAAACAATGCTCGTTATTTCACTATGTTTAACCCACTTTTCACACATTTTTTAACTAATATATATATGTATATTTAATTACACTGTACACATTCGTATACATATATCAAAAATTTATACTAATTGTATGTATATTTTTTAAGAAAATAAATATACTTAAAAAACAATTTTGCACATTCAAAGTTTCAAGAGATTTGTGTGTTTACATTTATGACAAATAGCAATGTTGCCATACTTTGTGTCCTGATATACATATATATATGTATATATGTAAAATCATTAGAGTAAATAGAAAAAACTTATTATAGAATGCAAAGTTTTTCAGTATTTCGCTCCTTTTGATTAATATAGGTGTTCGATCGATGAGGGTTATTTTTTTTGAAGCGCTTCCGAAGGCCGCCAGTGCAGAAAGTAGTTCGACACAAAGGAATATTATTTTTTATCTTTATTTATCAATTAAGATAAGATACAAAATCCATTTGTACCATTTCATATATAAAGAAAACAGAAAAATGTTTAATAGTTTTTTTAAAACACAATATGTGGCAACACTGGTATTTGTCATGACATGTAAAGAAAAACAAAACAAAACAAAATAAGAGTGAATTACATGTAAAATTGTGGAACTTTAAAGTGAAATATCTCGAAAACTATGAGTCTGAGGAGGGTATATGTGTATATATCCTGGGGACCTCCTCTATCCATCCGTACCATTAAATCGCGGCGCCGAAAGAATCGTAATCGTGCCCCAGGAAATTTACGCTGTTGCTCTTTAGGTCAGAGAACATGTTCTTCAGTAAATTTAAGCCTTTGTTGCATGCTCTTTTTTGACAACATAGGCACTTTTCTCAGCCTTCGCCTCTTCATTTCAAATCACAATTTATTTGTTTTGATGAAATAAAATAATTTTTCTTAGCATAGCGAAGTATATTTTGTTTTTAACAGAAAATGTTATTTTAGACTTCCTGCGCGTGTTTCAATCTGGGGAAACCAGTTTACTGATTGTTCAACCATTGTTTTGGAAACATTCAGTAAGTTTGCAACTGTACGAATTTCCCTGTTGCAAAAAATATTTATTATGTTCTCAAGTTTTAGGATGGCAGTGTTCATCCTTTCCATAACTTTTCATTAAATTTAAAAAAACAGTTTTCAATTGATTGATATTTAAACTGAAACTGAATTTGTGCATTGCCTTTGTAAAAAAACACGTTTTATTTGTATTTTTCATTTGTCTAATGGAATTTGTTTTTATAATAATGAGAATAAAAAAATGCCATCAACTGGCGGAAACTTTCTTGGAGTACAACAATTGAATCATCGCCTCGAATAACGTTGTAAGTGACATTTTTTGGCAATCCTGTTTTTTTGCAACTTACCTTTAAAAATGCTCTCCCGTATCATGAGAGCGCAAAACTTTACAATATCCATCAGTTTTTAGCCATTGAGCTGCGTCCTAAAGTCAGTAGTTAGTGGGAAAACGTTTTAAGTGCTGGTGATCATGGTAAATTTAGAGGTGTTGAGCACGTTTCAAAAGTGCAATAAAGGAAAAAAAACGTAAAATAAATTATGAAAATTGGAAAGATATAAGTAAAAAGAGGCTGAGAAATAGTGGAGAAGCATATTCAGGAAGAAATGGAAAAGTTGTACATAAAAAAATGCTCCAGAAACGGTAATGTGGAAAAACGTTGTAAGTGTAAGCTGTGTCAATATCAGTTTTGTTTTTGTATTCATCAGAGTTTCAACTGCACTTGTTATCTACAGTGCTCAAGCTTCAAATTGGAGACTATTCAGAAGCATTTCTCTAAATTTTATCAAATAGACTATGACAAGTAATCAAATTTTTTACGCTCTTTAATCGAATTGAAAGAACCGCAAAGAAGAAGAGTTTCAGAGGACACATCACATCGAAATGTAACTGTGAACTATTTTCTACCACAGCACAATGAGAGAAAAGTGAGAGTGTGCAAACAAATGATTTGTCATACCTTTCAAGTGACACAACGAAGACTTAAAATTTTAGTTGAAAAACTAAAGTCGGGAGATAGTTTGAGTGATCAGCGCGGACGACATGATAATCGGCCGAATAAAATCGTTAATGCTGAAAAGAAAAGTGTCATGAAACACATAGAAAGCTTTCCTTGTCAAGAAAGCCACAACAGTCGTTCCAGTTCAAAAAAAATTACCTCCATCCAGATTTAACTATTACAAAAATGTTTAAATTATTCATGGAAAAATATCCAGATAGCACTGTGAGTTATAATACATACAGAGATATATTTAACGAAGAATTCAGTTTGCGGTTTGGATTGCCAAGGTCCGACACTTGTAAGCTCTGCGATAAGTATTCTATAGAAACGATTGCCGCTGAAGACCGGAATAAAATAAGATGCATAGAGAAACTGGCAGAGGCACATCACAAAAAGGCTGAAAAAGCATATTCTAAGCTGAGTGATGACACAAAGTCAGCTTTAGGCAGTTCCCATATTGTTGCGCTTTGCGTTGACTTACAGCAAGTGATTTATACTCCAAATCTCACACATACGGACGTCTTTTATCAGCGGCAGTATTCGAAATACAACTTCGATATACATAATTTGGGGCAAAATACTGTTGACATGTATACTTGGCATGAAACAGTTGCAAAAAGGGGTGCAGCTGAAATCGCTTATTGTATTTTAAGACACATCACTTCCACCTACGCTATTTTAAAAGCTGGAGATATGAGAAAATTAATTATTTGGTCAGACAGATGTGTGGGTCAAAATAATAATTGGACCATGATCGCCTTAATTTACCATCTAATAAAAATGAAATACTTTTCTGAAGCTAATCAAAAATTTTTAGTTTCTGGACACAGCTTTTTACCTTGTGATCGAGATTTCTCTCTAATTGAAAGGAAAAAGAAAACAGCGCGGATTTATACCCCAGAAGATGTTCACGAAATGATTAAATCAGCTAAACCTTCTAACCCTTTCAGGGTGCATCAAATGCTTCAAATTGACTTTAAAAACTTTGATGTTCTCATAAAAAATTTAAACAAAAATACGTACAAAATAACCGAAGGTAGATGGCTCCAAATTACTGCAGATGACATGCAAGTTTTACGTCTCAGAATGAATCACAGTACTGGCGAACCATGGCATTGTCACAGCTTAAGGAAAAAGTAAAAATGTCAGCAGAAATATGCGCGAGATATATGTATATGAATTACCAGTTCTTCGAAAGAAACCAATAGCGACTTCGCTGAAAAGAAAAAAGACTTGTTAGCAATGGCGGTCTATTTGCCCAATCAAGATGCTAAGTTTTATAGGGCCATTTGTAGTTAAGTTAGATACTGAAATTATGAATTATTATTTTTATTTTCAACTTCTTACATGAAAACTAAATTGCCGCTTTATTGAAATAAAAAAACTAAAATAGAAGCATTATTATTTAATTTATTATTACTATTTACCCCAGAAGATTTTGGTACTTTAATAAAATCTGTGATACCATAACATCCATCTATAATGAAACAAAAATACTTCAAAAATTTTGATATTCTTCTTAAAAATATAATAAATGATACAAAATGCAAAATAAGGGGCGATGGTAGCAAATAACTAACGACGAAACGTATGTTTTAGATTAAGAACTAGTAATGATATTGAAGAAATTTGGTCAAGCTATATTTAAAAAAAAAAAAAAAAACGAGGAAGAAATTTAAATAGCAACCTTTACGAAAGGAGAAGTAGTAATTAGTAGCGAAAAGATGAAGGACCTCTTGGCAATGGTACCCTTGTTGCCGAAAAATTACGCAGAGTATTGCGTTATTTCAATAAGAAAGTAAATTTTGTAATTATTGAAACTTTATATTTTCCTTTAACCAGTAAAATTTAACTCGATATTTAATTTTTAATTATCACTATCAGTGTGGAAAAACGTTGTAAGTGCCATCGGCTATGATGATGCGTGTAGTGGAAAAACGTGTTATCGTCGCTACAAGCAAGGCGTTTATAACGTTATTCCATTAAAAAAAATTTAAACAGCGAACCTTGTTAATACTGTACATTTTTTTGTTTAAAACTTTTGTAAAATATTAACAAAAGATGCAATATAAATAAGTATTTAAGCAAAAACTATTTAATAAAGAATTCACGTGTTTAAAACGTTTTTCTTCTCTGTTGAAAAATTCCAAATTTGGCGCTTACAACGTTATTCGAGGCGATGATTCAATTGTATTGTTGTTTTGTTTTTATACATTCCTGATCTTATAATTTTTCACATAACTGTTTATATTTTCGTAATCTGGAGAACTCTTAATCCCGACATTGGGACAAAGATATCTATGACTGGGGCATGCTATTCTAAATATGTTTACACATACATACATATACATACATACAGAAATATGTATGTACATATATCCTTCATCTAGAGGACCACTTCTATCTGTACACACCCAACACCGAAATCGGGGTAATTATTATATTACATTATAATATTTGTAACCCACAAAGACTCTGAATTAAAAATAAAATCTTTAATTTTTTAGATTTTTAAGTATTTGCTGTTTAATTGTGTGTTTTGTCTTTTTGTTCGTTTGTAATATATTATGATAACTGTAAATATGAATGTATGTACATACATACATAAGTGTAAAAGACACGGTAGAGGAGGTAAAAGACTCCAGAAATGGAAAGGTTTTTTTCAGGGGACATCTTTCTGAGTTACGTACATATGTATGTACATATGTACTTATTTATGTGTGCATTCTTGTAGTGTGAGCCAATTCTGATTAATTCGTTTTAAAGTAATAAATTCCGGAATATTTATGTATTTGGAGTAAGTGCACTACAAGCATACATATACTTACATACGTAATAATGTTTCAGAATAAGAATATTAATGTTACGTAATAATACATACATATATCTGAATACCATTGTTGTACTATATTTGATATCCCAACTAAATAATGAATTAACTTTCGTTTCCATAAACTTAGTACTCATTATTTGGTTGCGATTTAGAATAGCATCGCCCAATTAGAAGTGCTTCTCTAGTTCTTCAACTAAAGTGATTCAGCCGTATAAAAATATGAAAGCAAGTATTACCCGAAAACAAACATATAAATACCACTAAACAGCGGCAGATATAAACATTTAAATTATGCTTTTAAAAAACATCAGGTTTTATTGTTATTTTATTTATATAGGCACAATTCCGATTTCTTTGGCGCCGCGATCTAAAGGTACCGTTGGAAAGAGGAAGTCCTCCTGATTAAAAAATATATAGAGTTATAGGGTCCGCAAACGCTTAGTTTACGAGATATTCGACCTTAAAGTTCGAAAATTCGCAAAATTGGACCATTTTAAGAAGCTATTTCGCCACATTAAACGCGCTTTATTCACATTTTTCACTTCAAATTAATTAAATTACACTATAAACTTTTAAATAAATCCAGATTTTACACTTTTAGCAGGTTTTTTACCTAAAAAATCTTTATTTTAAAAATTACATTTTACACTTGTTCGAACCTCATTTGTTTACCAAAAAGGGAAATGTTTAGTATCGCGCCGGCTTAGTATCGTTTATGGAGAAAAACAGGGGAGGGATACCCCCCTCACGCCCCCTTATTGGAAAGAGGAAGGATCGAACTTTTAAATAAACCCTCCTTCGACCCCCTAGAGCCCCTATAGATCTGTAGGGAGCCCTTTGAAAATGACAAAAACCAGTATTTTTGCTCATTTTTCCATACAAACTGAAACCAATGCAACCCAGGCAACATTTTTGTATGGACAAGAAATCAAAATAAAGAAAACCAAAATGTTTCAGTGCAATGTATATACATTTTTAATTGCATCTATTAATGATACAAAGGGATCCGGGGTGACCGAAGTTTTTTCGTGTAGTACTCCTTTCTGCGTTGGCGGCCTTCGGCCGCGCTCTAAAAAAATAACCCTGATCGAGCGAATACCCGGGTTGACTGATGTACTTTCGTGTAGTACTCCTTTCTGCGTTGGCGGCCTTCGGCCGCGCTCTAAAAAAATAACCCTGGTCGAGCGAATACCCGGGTTGACTGATGTACTTTCGTGTAGTACTCCTTTCTGCGTTGGCGGCCTTCGGCCGCGCTCTAAAAAAATAACCCTGGTCGAGCGAATACCCGGGGTGACCGATGTACTTTCGTGTAGTACTCCTTTCTGCGTTGGCGGCCTTCGGCCGCGCTCTAAAAAAATAACCCTGGTCGAGCGAATACCCGGGGTGACCGATGTACTTTCGTGTAGTACTCCTTTCTGCGTTGGCGGCCTTCGGCCGCGCTTCAAAAAGATAACTCTGGTCGGTCCAACACTGGGGTGTATCAATTTTTTTCGCATAGAACTCCTTTTAGCTTTAAAAAAAATAACTCTGGTCGGTCCAACACCGGGGTGTGTCAATTTTTTTCGCATAGAACTCTTTTTTGCGTGGGCGGCCTTCGGCCGCGCTTTAAAAAAGTAACCCTGGCCGGTCCAACACCGGCTACGCCATCCACAGTATTTTAGCACTGAACACCTTTTCGCGTTCACTTCACACATTTGTTGCTAACTGGGTTTAATTTATTCCCTTTTGTTCGTGCTTTCTCGGTAATTTGACAGTTCAAATTAGGCAGTCATTTTGGTTTTTCGCATTATTGAACTCAATGCAGAAAAGGGTGTATTTTATTTAAAGATTTACAAAGAAATTAACAATCAAAAGCAATTAAAAATATTACTAGTGGTTTTTATAATTCATAAGTAATATACATATGTGCGTGAAAATGTATCCATAATTGGTTTGGTACAATGCACACCAGATGAAAATACACTAGCATATATTGAGATATTTGCAAAAAATAGCATTTTTTAAAGTGAAGTTTTGGAAAAATTTGTGAAGCGATTTTTATAAAATATGTTTTAAAATAAAGTTCACTAATTTAAGTATACATGCGTGTTTAAAATTTTCAATTTGGTTCTCTCGTTTAGGTACAGTGAGCCAAAATTAACCGGCGCGATACTAAACCCAACCCACCAAAAATTACGACGAAATGGAGCGCTGCCATGTGGTGATAAGGCAATTCGCTGAAATTCCTCTTTTTCGCAAAAATTCCTCTATTCATGCATATGGATATTTTCTTTTATTAATTTATTAAGCAAATAAGTAATATTATATGCATGTATTAGTAATATTATATAATAATACTAGCTGACCCGGCAAACGTTGTTTTGCCATGTATATTATTTCTAGGAAACATTTTCTTAGTTCAATAAAAATAACTATCTACTACTAAGTGTGCGGGGATGTATTTACATATAATCGAAAGCATTATAAACAATGAAAATATGCTTTATTTAAGTTAATAAAATAATATATTAAAGTAACGAATATATTTTAAATTACAATTTTTGATAGCTTTCTAAATATCAAAAATAATTATTCATATTATCCTATCAATTATGGTAATTTTTTTCGTTTCATTAATTTTTTAATGACTAACCGTGTGCCATTACACAGCCGTGGTGGGTTTAAATTGCGTAGCAGAATAATCGGAGATCCAACCTTCAATTGTAAATGATGTGGTGGCATGCCTGGCAAATCCAATGAATTTAAAAACTCAATTGGATAATTCACAGTCTCGTTGGTATCGCAAACTGCATCGATAGATTTGTATGACACCAAGTCCCCAGGCAACAACTGTTGAATCTTTAAATTTAACCCATTGACGTCCACATTTTTAGCTGCCAAAATCGCTCTTTCTGCCAGGCGCTTACGATTTGCATATTATGTGTGTACGTCGGGAAATATGTGATCGATGAGAGTATTTTGCGAGTCGATGATTGTGCAGAAGTCCGTCTGTAATTTGATGCATCCAGTGTTTTCATGTACATCAACTTTCCCATCACCAATATCTAACAGTTGTTTAGAGAAATTTTTGGCGGATGGATCCTGAAGCATTTGAACGCGCATGCTCACCGTCAGTTGTACTTTTTCAACATTACGCCATAGTCGCAAAGATTTTAAGCAAGCATTAATTTCATCAGCGTACGTTGAACGTGGAATAACGGGAAGTGTTTGTCTAAAATCACCAGAAAGGAGTAACAAAGTGCCGCCAAATAGTTTATCATTGTTTTTTATATCCTTTAATATCATATCTAAGGCCTCAAGCGAATGTTTGTGTGCCATAGTGCATTCATCCCAAATAATAAATTTACATTGTTTCAGCACTATGGCCATAGACGATTGTTTTTTTATGTTGCACACTGCATCTGGATTATTTTGAATGATCAACGGCAGCTTAAATGCTGAATGAGCTGTTCTGCCTCTATCTAATAAAGTTGCTGCAATGACAGAAAATGCAACGGCCAATGCGATGTCATTTTTTGATCGTATCTCGGCCAGAAGTAACGAAATAAGGAATGTTTTGCCAGTTCCACCTGGTGCATCCAAAAAAAAAGAATCCTCTTTGTCTTGCCGAAACTGCCAGCGTGATGCGGTCGTAAATAATATTTTGTTCATCATTTAGTAGTCGAACATTGCGACCAACAATGCCTGCCATTTCTACAGTATCGTACTGTAGTTCACGATTAATATCTGTGTTGAGTAAATCAGATGCACTTCGATTCGGTGAGCTCATACCGAAATGACTGATTGGCAAATTCGCAATAGCAATGCAAAGATCCTCGATAGCAATCAATGCTTCATTGTACATTGCATCACTGAATGATATCGTTAAATCATTGCACCTTGTACGATGTCGATACAATATATCATCAGTCATTGAATCTTTGTGATTATCCCACAACATTTGTGCTCGGGCCGGGAAACATGTAGTCAGTACTATAGCAAACAGTAGACGAATTTGTGATCCTGTGCAGTTTAATGTTGCTTCAGCAAACGTACTGTCCCAATGATTGTCGTCTTCTAGCAAGCCTAGAGCAAGGCATGCATCTTTATACGTAGGATACTGTTGTCCATCTACCTTACGTATATCTTGAAATGACAATGGCCCGGTGACATTAACCAACAATAGTCGCAAGTAAAAGCACTCAGTCTGCCTTGGATTGACTGTATATAAATTACGAATAACCGTCTTGTTTCTTTATTATTATCACTTTATTAATCAGATCATGCTGTCTGATGAGTTCTCTGTTACAAACTGACCCTTACATTCTAAAGCTAATGTCTTAAATAAGTCCCGGCACCTTGTCTTAGTTGTTGTGTCCCGCAATTCGTTGTTAGTAGTAGTAGTAGAGTTATTGCAGCGGATACGACGCCGACGCTTGCGTTGGCAGTTTGCCGCTACCGCTGTGCCTTACCCGTCAGCGTGGGAATGTGAATTCGTTGACTCAGGCCACGCGCAGCCTTTGTTGTTGACAAAGGGCAGCTTATGTTAACTTATACACTACCCAAAGTATTTGATTTAAATAAACCGTGGTGCGCATCAACTGGTGTCCCTTGCTTGCGGGGTATCCATTTTCTTTTCTGAGCCCATGTAAAATACCGTGGAACTTCAGAGTTGAGAAGTGTTTGTGCGAAGGCACCAAAAGCGTCCGCACGATTGCACAGTTCAAAAAATTCGGTCAGCGTAGTTTTTGGTGGATTTATAGCACGATCAAGCACTGTATCGTTCGTGAAATATACGCGCTGGCCGTTTTCAAGGTGGACAGCTAAATGGATAACTGCTGGATCCCGTTCATGAATTGGGAAACCGAAAATACGCCAGACAGCTTCATTGGAACTAACATACCGTCCAATTTGGTAATTCGTAATTTCATCATTTTGATTCAACGGAGGAGAATGTACATTAGTATTTTCAATTATAAATACAGCCATATCACTCCCTTTATTCACATACGTATATTTGCAAATATATTTGATACTCTTCACCGAACTGCAAGAGGTGAATATGGTACCACCCAACGATTGTCAATGTCGATGTCTGCGTAGCTGATAGTTTTAATGAAAGTTTGATCGCCATTTTCGGTACTTCTTCGACGATATATGTGACCGTATCGTTAGTAAAATCTTTAGGAAAACGCTTTGTACATTTTCCGTCTACCATGCAAGGTGATGAACGATTCAGATTTCCGCACGGACCATAAATCATGTTTACAGTAACAATATAAAACAGTAATTGATCAGTATACGGAACTGGAATCTTTGCAGAAATCAAACTGTCGATGTTTTCAGCACGTATTTTGTCGACCAACCAAATTAAAATGAGAGCATGAGGTAATCCACGCTTTTGCCACTCAACTGAATACATCCAACAACGTGTGGAGCCAAATACATGCAATTTTGGAATAAAGTTGATTAAAGACTTTAATTTTTGTTTAAACACACGTGCTGTAATATCATGTCGATGTATTGCATTTTGTCCTGGTAATAGCAACGATGTAATTTCCTGCCATTTTGGATTACATGTAAAAGTGATGAAAAGACACGGTCGTCCATATTCACGCACGAAAGTCATGGCATCCTGATTGTATTCTTGCATGTGACGTGGACTACCTACGTACGATGATGGTAAGATAACAGAGTTTCCGATTTCGGCAGTGTCAGCATTGTTCGCAACAGCATCTCGCAAGTGAATATATTCTTCCGTACGCAGCTTCTGTTGATTATATCGCCAGTATCGTAGTCGTTCACTTTCTATCTTCACATACATGTCGACTATAAATTGTTGGCAAAGCTCACGACATGGTAAAATGATGTTGTCTCGACCGCGTCTAATCATCAAATGATATGAATAAAAATCCTTTGAGCGTTCTTATTTGTTTCGGCTCCTGTAATAATATATATTTAAATTGAAGATTTATTCTTTAACTAGCTGGCCCCGCAGCCGTTGTCCTGCGTGAAATTATGTGTTTTGAAATGAAAAGAAAGTTGAATTTATCATTTCATTTTTTTTTTTTCAATGTAACGCAGCTTGATAAACAAAATTTTTTGGTTTCTGTTCCGGTGTACAGAAAAGATGGCTTTCCAACTCGTGTGCACGCCACGTATATCTAGCCGTGTGAAAAACATAGAATTTCCAAACTTATTGCACACACTATGCGACTATCTTTGTGTCCTGTTGAGTGTCATCTCAAATGCAATTTTCGCTGGAAACTGAAATGGCAAATCGTTGGAACTCAAAGAAATTCGTTGAATCAAGCATTCAGCCCTTTGTATTCGATAGCTGCGTCACAATCAGTCGGGTTCCATTACATAGTTTCGGCGCTTGCAGATTGCAAAACATAATAACGACAGATCAAACTTTGAGACGCAAATGATGCGGTGGCATACCAAGCCTCTCCAAAGAATTTAGAAACTCCACTGGATAATTCACGGCGACGTCTTCAATGGAAAGACGATCGGTCGATTTGTATGAGCGCAAGTCTTCCGGAATTTGACTTTGAATCTTCCAGTTTAAGTCAAGAACATCTGTATTTTTTGGCAGTTAATATTGCGCGTGCATTTAAGGAATCATAGTTAAGGTAATTTGGCCAATGTCCGAAGATTGGTGATGAGTTCATCTTTCGTGAATTGATAAACCGCAGATGGAATTGATATCAAACCACCGGAAGCATCAACCGGAATTGACCCATTTCCAATTTTTAGCGAATACGATGTAAAATGTCTTCGACAATGTCATTTTTGTTCGTATCTCATAATTGACGCGGATTTAAAGGCTGATATGGTGAAATGATTATCGCGAAAAGTGTGGGAACTTCAGTGGCATTCGAAGTAGCTATCGCATCGTCCAACATTTGTTTCCACTGATTATCGTGTTCCAGCAATTGTAATTGCACACACCATACCATTCACAGTACGCAATACGCCGCGTACATTAATCAGTAGCAACCGAAGGTAGAAGCAATCATCGTTTTTTGGGTGGGT
Organism: Bactrocera dorsalis; assembly: GCF_023373825.1. NCBI lineage: Eukaryota > Metazoa > Arthropoda > Insecta > Diptera > Tephritidae > Bactrocera > Bactrocera dorsalis. The sequence continues at coordinate 45,316,131 of NC_064305.1, forward strand.
TGTGTAAATTCATCCTAATGCATTAGTTGAGAACACACCTGAATGTCCATCTACTGTTCGGTCTTGCTTTCAGCGTAACTATTTCTTCGACGATGCATTCCATGAATGCAAGGTATTTTCAAATAGAGCAATGTTCTAGTAAGCGGATCACTGACGAAAGTTGAGAAAAAAACTCGTCAATGTTAGTTTTGTTGTTGGCGGTGTTACCACCGGCTGTAATGTATTCTCTGGGCTGAAATAAACTCTTTGGCCAATCTCCATATTAACTGCGAGACACACAACAATCGGAAACCGTTCATGAATTGCAAAAGTAAATATCCTACAAAGCGCTTTATTGCAGTTCACGTATGGACCGTATCGTTTAAGACCATTAAGCGCCATGTTGCTTCCCTTGGTGACGTACTTACAAACGTATTTTATGGATTACACCAAACTGCAATACTAAACATTGATATGAGTTTAGAATGTGAATTAGACAACAGTGGAGAATATAGTACGATCCATATGTTGTCAACTTCGATATTCACTACCCTAAGTTGTATGGTCGTCTGATGAGCTACGACGATGGAGTGGATATCCATCATTTCCAGTTTGCGATTCCGAAAGAAAAGCAAGCGGATAGTGTTTCGTGCATTTATTGTTAGACATATAAACCGAAAAGGGATTGTAGTGTCCGCAAGGTCCATGAACCATCTTGCTTTCCACCACTTCATATAATACTGGATCTTTCACACGTAAAGTTTTCACTGAATAATTTTCAATTGTTCAATTCACAACCTGTCGTAAAGCATCGTAAATCGTAATAGTAATAATTTTTCTCTTGAATAGCCGGAATAAAAAAGCAAGCGATCGAGACTGAACTATTCAAATAATTTCCAAATCAAAATATTGAAAAACAAAACAGAAATTGAAAAAAAATGTTTTTGGAAAAAAGTTACTTTTTGGAATTATCCAATTTGCCGACTTTTCATGAAAAGTATAAGATGTTTTTATTTCTAAACCTTCCTTAATCCACAACGAACAACCTCTTAAAATTTCATCAATATTGGTTCAGCCATTCTCTTAGCGTTACTAACGAACAAACATTCATTCGTTTGTATGAGAAAAAGAAAAGGACTGTTTTTAGGGGTTTTCCGGCAATTATTCGAATAATCCCTGAACCTAAACGAATATTTTAAAAAAAGAATTATTAAATTTCGTTCAGTCGTATTAAAGTTATGAGCGTACATACATTTTGGCGATTCATTTTTACATACATACATATTTATATAGACGAAGATGTAAGGTTGTTTTTATTGTTTTTTTTTTGAAGAAATGAAATATTGAAATGATTCCTACAAACATGAATTTTGAACAAATGCTTATGATTTGAAATATAATTTTTGTATCTATGAGTTGTATTAAATTTTGACATAAAGAGATAAAAAGTATCCTATGTCCGTCTCCTGGCTCTAAGCTACCTCCCTACCAATTTTCAGCCAAATCTGTTCTGCCGTTCTTGAGTTATAAGTGATGTAACTAACACGACTTTCTTTTATATATATAGATAACCAAATAATTATGTTCTTAATAATAAAAGAACTACCTGTTACGGGATCTCGTTGTTTAATATTTACGCAATATCCGTCTTGTCCCTTCCAGAAAATTAGTGGTTTTTGGAGAGCGTCATGTGAACGATGGGTATCACTGATGAACTGAAGATCATTATTTCTGCTTCGAATCACAATTTGTCGCGTAGATGTACGCACGCCAACCATGATTCCAGCAACGTCGTCAACAACAGGTGCGTTGAATCTACGTATATGCTCTCCAGCTGGTGTTCTATCAGGGTTGATGACAATTGCGTGATTGTCGTTGTAGCTGTGATTTGAATAACTTTAATAATTCATTGTGCTCATTTAACAGAGCGTCCAGCTCGCTGACGATACGCCTGGCAAAAGCTGAATTGAGATTATGGTAGTCGCAACGTGCATCCACGCGATTGGCGGGTGAACGTTCGGAGTTCTCGCCACCCATGAAGTAGATTTGTAAAAATTTATGAGATTCGTTTGGCATTGGAAGCAATGAGCCCACTTTGTGATATACTTGGCCTTTGATTTTGAACGTGGAATTAAATTGTAGACCGTTTGCAGCAATATTATTAACTATTTCTGTTGCACAAAACGATGTCATTTGGAAACATGAATTAAATGTGCGTATTGACTTCAGGAACAGGCTAGAATCTGGATCTGTACCGATAAGTAAACCGTGCAATGGTTCAGGTGGTGTTTCAATTTCAGTTAGTTGTACTTTTCCTGATGAGCAACACATCTCAATTGGCTCATTTTTAAATTTAAGTGCAGTCCTTTTCCAAAGTACCAATAACCACTTTGAAATGAGCGTAATATTCAACATCAGGCTCGTACTGGAATGCTAATCGAAAAAATGAATCTGATGCTAACTCTCGATAAACTTGTTGGCGTTGTTGGTCAATTCCTCTACGTCTGTCGACTATGAATCTGCGAGTTTCTCTTCGTTCTAATTGTCTCTGTTGATTTCGTTCATCTCGTGTCTCTTGTGATTGTGATTCACGAAACTGCCTCACTCTCAAACGCGTATCTGCATTATTTTCTTGAACTTGGTCGCTTGATCTTCTTGCTCTTATATCTCGCATGGCTCTAGAAATGGTCGTTCGACGACTCAAATTGGCCCCTTTGCGTTTTTTTGGCATTGCTGACTGTAATTATTAATAGGTAATAATTAAATTATTAATAGGTAATAAATCCTTCTATCAGTGTATTGATGAAAAACAGTGACATAATATTGTATTCATTTGCTTATTATTTGACTTACCTTTCACAATAATAAAACCGGTATATTTATTAATCACCTACACTTTTTCGTTTTGATTTCAAACTATTTCCAAAAATAGTTAAGAACAATATATTCAGGTACGATAATGGCCGTTGTTGACGGGAGCTTACAACACGTGTTTATTTACATGATATCACTTAATAATCTGAGAGTTAAAACTGTCTTTGTCAAATTAATAAATTGTAAATAAATAATTATTGCACTGGAAATGAATGATAAATTTATGATGACAGTAAAATTAACATGAGAATTGCACAGAAAAATTAAAGAAATAGGTATAACAGTGACTGCTACGTTTGATACACAAATAAAACCAAAAAAAATGGCTGAAAAATGTATAGTGAGTAAGACAGGAGACCGGTATCGTCCTCATCCCTACTCTCATAATTAATGGAACTTGAAATTATGAACTATGAATAAGAATTTATCGTACTACAATTGTAATATTCAATTGCCATCTTGCAACCGGTTTGCGGCCATCGACATGATTTTTCAGAGTGGAAAGCTGATTAGTCTTCAGAATTAATCGGTCGAGTCGTTTCAGAGTTATTTCAAAAAAAATCGATTTTTGCGATTTCTTTTGTCAACGATTTCTCGCAAGAAAATTGATCAATTTTGACCCGGTTTGCGATAATCGGCGTAGTTTTGTGAGGTTGAGTGCTCATTAGGCTATGGAATTGATCGATATAGCCGTTTAGAAGTTATTCCCAAAAAACCACTTTTGAAAAAATTTTTTTTGCTGTTTTTTTGAGTTTTCTCGAAATCTACCGATTCGAATCGGCTCAAAATATTAGAAAATCTATGTTAAGTGGAACTCTTTGAAATGCCGTTGGGTAGGGTTGAATCGCTTGGTCCAATAACTTCAACAACCAATAACTTCCCGATTTTAGAAAATTTTTAATTTTCTTCGCGGAAAGTTAAAAACATTTAGGGGTGGACCACCCTTAACATTTAGGAAGATAAAAAATAGATGTTGTCCAGATTCACGAAAATCGGTAGAGCGGTTTCAGAGGAATTCAATAATGTACGCCGTGACACGAGAATTTTATATATTAGATTACGTAATTAAGTGTAAAGTATATGAGTACAGCACGAAAACTCAAATTTTGTTTCAATATTGGATATAAAGTGGTTATATTTTTGGTTATCATGCACTCATATTAAAACAAAATTTGAGTTTTCGTTATAAAATGCATAAATTTTGGTTATTCGATTTCCATTTATTTTTGATGATACATTGTTTTGTATTTTAGGTGACGATATATATATTATTATATTTAAAAAATGAGTTTTGGATATAAAGTGGTTATATTTTTTGGATATTATGCACTCAAACTCAAAAAATATAACCACTTTAAGCTCTTTATAACAAAAACTCAAAATTATTTTTATTTTTTAGAGCGCGGCCGAAGGCCATCAACACAGAAAGGAGTACTACACGAAAGTACTTCGGTCACACCGGGTATTCGCTCGGCCAGGGTTATTTATTTAGAGCGCGGCCGAAGGCGAAAGTACTTCAGTCACCCCGGGTATTCGCTGAAGATTTTATTATAGTATAAAATTGTAATATGTAAATAAAAATGTTATACATATTACAATCATATATATCATTTAATATTATAACACGATTTTACTTATCTGTGTTTATTAAATATAAATCACATATTATTCATATATTCATATATGTATGTAAAGGGTGATTTTTTAAGAGCTTGATAACTTTTTTTTAAAAAAAAACGCATAAAATTTGCAAAATCTCATCGGTTCTTTATTTGAAACGTTAGATTGGTTCATGACATTTACTTTTTGAAGATAATTTCATTTAAATGTTGACCGCGGCTGCGTCTTAGGTGGTCCATTCGGAAAGTCCAATTTTGGGCAACTTTTTCGAGCATTTCGGCCGGAATAGCCCGAATTTCTTCGGAAATGTTGTCTTCCAAAGCTGGAATAGTTGCTGGCTTATTTCTGTAGACTTTAGACTTGACGTAGCCCCACAAAAAATAGTCTAAAGGCGTTAAATCGCATGATCTTGGTGGCCAACTTACGGGTCCATTTCTTGAGATGAATTGTTGTCCGAAGTTTTCCCTCAAAATGGCCATAGAATCGCGAGCTGTGTGGCATGTAGCGCCATCTTGTTGAAACCACATGTCAACCAAGTTCAGTTCTTCCATTTTCGGCAACAAAAAGTTTGTTAGCATCGAACGATAGCGATCGCCATTCACCGTAACGTTGCGTCCAACAGCATCTTTGAAAAAATACGGTCCAATGATTCCACCAGCGTACAAACCACACCAAACAGTGCATTTTTCGGGATGCATGGGCAGTTCTTGAACGGCTTCTGGTTGCTCTTCACCCCAAATGCGGCAATTTTGCTTATTTACGTAGCCATTCAACCAGAAATGAGCCTCATCGCTGAACAAAATTTGTCCGAAAAAAAAAAAAAAACCGAACACTGATTTTGGTAATAAAATTCAATGATTTGCAAGCGTTGCTCGTTAGTAAGTCTATTCATGATGAAATGTCAAAGCATACTGAGCATCTTTCTCTTTGACACCATGTCTGAAATCCCACGTGATCTGTCAAATACTAATGCATGAAAATCCTAACCTCAAAAAAATCACCCGTTATATAGAAAAGTGTTCAAATATTCAATTTTAGCTAGAAAAATCTTTATAGTTTTTTTATAGTAATTAAAGAAAAAGAATCACTCGAGAGTGCAAACAAAGAAAACGCTGTGAAACGCTAAAAAATCCTTCACTTTTGGTTTTTAAGGTGTGGCAATGCTGGTTTTTCTCGTAAATATAAACACTGTAAACTTTTCAGCCATAAATTTGATAAGTGATTTAAATTACTAAATTTGGCTGAAAATTTCCAAAATAAAAGAGTGTATATTTAAATATAGTGAGTGAAAAACGTGAAAATATTCTGTGAAACATGGAGAAATCCCAAGTGTGTCTTAGTGCAAACTTTCGAATTTTTAAACGTGAATATTTTTAAAAATATTAGCTATTTTTACATAATTTTTGGATATTCCTCCTCTGGAGAAGCCCCCTATCCGTACATACCGCATTTATACCGAAATGCCAAAGTAATCGGAATCGTGCCGAAAAAAGAAACATGCGTTAATACAAATAAAGAAAAATCGTTGAAATCGTACATATGTACATACAAACATATGTATTTGGGGTTTAAGTTGTGGCAACGCTCGTTTTCCTCATAATTGTAAACAATTTAACCTTTTCAACAATGAATGTGCCAAGTGCTTTTTAAATTAAAAAATTTAGCTAAAATGTAACAAAATAAAAGTGAAAGCTGATCTGATCAATGTTTGGAGTTTCTGTTTAAATATGCAATGTGAAAAAATTTAGTGAATCATTGTGAAATACTATGTGTTATTAATACAAAATTTTAGGGGAAACTTTAGTTTATTATACCGCGATTTTAGGGTATGTGATATGATTGAATAGAGCTGATGCTCCAGATTAAAAATATATACATATATTATAGCCGTCGAAAACGTATAGTTTTCTAGATATTTGCATTTGAAGTATAAAATTTCGCAAATTTTATTTTGCAATTTCTCGATTTATAGTAACTTTTTCTATCATATTATGCACTTTTTATTCTTACACTTGACTACAATATTTCTACATATTTATTTTATATTAATTATTTAGATATTTGCCTATAATATACATTTTATTTTTTGCACAAATTTCACTACATGTACAATAACATAAGTGCAGAGAACGTACATTTATAGAGAAGGTTCATGGTGTGCCGATTATCAAAATGTTCCTCTTTTTGGAGGGGTTGAGCTTTCTTTTAGTGGATTTCACCCCATAAATATTATGAGCGGATGTCACCAATATTTAACATGAAAGGGACGAAAATAGCAGAATTGAGCATTTTCATTGTTAAATGAAAAAAGTGATGCTAATTTCAATGTTTACAAATGTACGCTTACAGATTCGCGTGTTTATAATGCGCAAACGACTATGGATATGATTTATAGATATTATAAAAGATATACTTACTTGATATCAAAGCACATAAGTATACATGTATATATGTATGTGCAATTTGATCTATTTAATGATGAATTCCATTAAATCTGTAGAAATGTATAATTAAGTCATATTTGTATAATTACTTATGTATATATTGTAAAAAATATAATTATAATTAATATAGGTTTGTTAGGTTATTATATAGTGTATTTTTATATGGACATGTACATACATACATATGTATTTATTTGCTTTGGGCATTAAAGGTTTTGATAACGTTCTAAAAGACAATGCCGTCGCACAGATTCACATACGCATGTAAAAAGATTTTAAAAAACCATACGCATAATTTTCACATATTCACATACGAATGTACATATGTAATTTTGTGTGCACGTAAACAGATTTCAAAGAATCATTCGCATAATGTTTGTAAATTTGTGAACACACAACTTTGTGTGTAAATATATACACCCATTGTTTCATACAAAAACTCCATTGTCACGGACAACCAATGTCCGAACTTCATGTTTTGTCAAAAAGTCAAATATTGTGTTGTTGGTAGAAAATCCATGCTGTGCCGAAAAAAATAAACGAATGGCCGCCGATTGTCACCGCTTTCCTTGCCGCTGTACGGCTTCGCCAACAAACCAGCATAAATATGTATGTTTGTGTGTGAGCTTGCATACATATCGACGCAAATTTTTGCCAACCGCATAAAAATATTTCAAAATTACAACTATTTTTTATATTCCTTGACAAATACAGTCAATCCCACACTCAAAGATACAGATTTTTGTGGTTTGTTAAAAATAAAGATATAATATGGTACATAAGCGACTGCGGACACTTAACCGAGTCGTACTTAAAACAATAGTTTGAATGTATTTCAAAAAACAAAGCTTGAGATGCACCAAGATACAGGAAGTTAAGAGGGATTGGCACTTAGGCGGAGTACTACTTAACCGGGATTGACTGTACACATAAATCTGAGGAATATTGAATATTTTCTTTGAAATATTTCTTGACTTGAAAATCGACAAATAAACTATGTTGGAAATTTTATTCTAGATATATATTTGCGGGGTTGTCACTTTTTCCTTCCATAAAATTTTAGAAATATATTCAATTTATGAATTTTAGCTTTTGAAATCGTCGCGAAAAGACGCTTGTGGGCAAGGCATGCTCGGGGAGACGTAATGGTGTCTGCTTTTTGAAAGTACGTTTGCGTTCATGAATGAAAATTTTGTTGTTGTGTAATTTACTATAAATTTTGACGCCGGCAATTTGGCTGCCATATTGGTTTCTGATGCTTTTTCTAACGATTGTTGTTTTTGTAGAACAATGTTTGTAATTTTTGCTGGTGACATGTTTGGATGAAAACACTCCGGCTCTGAAAGTATTCGACGCAGTACCCGCCGCGGGAAGCAGAGGAAGAGGAAGACCTCCACTCCGTTGGAAGGACCAAGTGGAAAAGGACCTGGCTTCGCTTGGAATATCCAATTGGCGCCACGTAGCGAAGAGAAGAAACGACTGGCGCGCTATTGTTGACTCGGCTATCATCGCGTAAGCGGTGTCTACGCCAGTAAAGAAGAAGAAGACATGTTTTTTTTTGTTTTTGTTTTTAAAGTAGGAGGAAGCATCAAAAGCCGAAGTGCGGAACTTTAATCCGCTAAACTTAACCTACTCCCAACTCCAGACTCTCCCACGGAATCACCTGATTAGATATTACTTCGTGGGAGTGATAAGACAATTAAGTCTCCTCTATAGCACGGACTAACGGACGCCTATTATGCTCTATATGTCTAAGTTTTGTCATGATTGACGCTGCCGCTTCGCTGACAGCATTCCAGTTCTCAGTGGACTGGCACATAAGTGTCGTAAAATTTTCCACCGTAAAACTACCCCCCGGTGTAGTTTTAAGTTTTTCCCTTGTACTTAAAAAGCGAGGGCAATAAAAGAATACATGCTCGGAGTCTTCTAAACACTCTGAACACGTCGGACAATTCGGACTAATGTCGTGCTGGAATCTGTACAGGTAGCTTCTAAAGCACCCATGCCCACTTGGTACTTGGGTTAGGTGGAAATCCAGGTCCCCATGTCGTCTGTCGATCCAGGAATGGATGTCCGGTATTAGCCTGCAGGTCCACCGTCCTTTAAGTGAGGTTTGCCACCGCTGCTGCCATATCGTTAAGCTTTTCACTCTCTCTTCTCTTTTGGCTTCTATAGATGGCTCTGGTAATTTGTAAACTCGTTCATATTCGTCACCTTGGATGTCAATGGGCATCATACCGGCTATTACTTCAGCAGCATCACTTGAAATTGTTCGAAAAGCACTGATAACTCTTAATGCCGACAGCCTGTGCACTGTGTTTATTTGTCTGGCATATGCTCTGATGCCTATCGCCTGGATCCATATTGGAGCCGCATATAACATAACCGATCTCATTACCTTTGCGAGTAAAAAACGCCGGTTGGAACGCACGCAGCCTTTATTTGCTATCATTCTTGATAAGGCATTCAGGATTTTATTCGCTTTACGTGCAGTGTACTCTAGGTGATCCCTAAATTTGAGCCTTGAGTCTACTATTACTCCCAGATATTTTAGGCGTGGCTGTGAATGAATCTCGCACTCCCCTATGGTGAGAGATATACTTTCCTCTACTTTTCTTGTACTTATGAGCAAAACTTCTGTCTTTTGCTCAGCCAGTTCTAAACTCATTGAGGAGAACCATTGGCGCAGACCGTTTATGCACTCGTTGCATTTGCTCCGGAGGTCGTCGAGATGTTTAGCCACTGCTACCACAATAAGGTTGTCTGCGTAAGCCACTAATTTAATAGCTTTCGGTTGGTGTCTCCTTAGCACCCCATCATACATTATGTTCCATAGAAGGGGGCCTAGTACCGAGCCTTGCGGTACTCCACTCGAAATTGAGTAGCTCTTTGTGCCGTCATCTGAATCGTATAATAGTTGCCTGTTTTCAAAATAACTTATGACAATTTCCATAAGATATTGAGGAGCACGTATTTCATACAGAGCTTTGATTATGTTTGCCCACTTTGCTGAGTTAAAGGCATTCTTCACATCCAGGGTGATCAGCGCACAATATTTTTTTGTTCCGCCTTTCCATCGCTTTGCAGCGTCAACGACATCGTATAGTACGTCAATGGTGGACCTCTTTTTCATAAAGCCGTATTGTCTTTCTGATAATCCGCCGGCTTTCTGGATTGCTATCTCCGAGCGGTTTCTAACTATGCTTTCATATACTTTGCCAATAGTATCAAGCATGCACAGAGGTCGATGTGAAGATGGTTCCTCCGGAAGCTTTTTTGGTTTAGGAACTAGAACCAATCGCTGGACTTTCCATGGGTCGGGAAATATTCCTTCTTTTAAGCACGCATTGTACATTTTCACGACTAATTTAGGTTTCAGAGTCATGGCTTCTTTTAGGGCTCTGTTTGGAATGCCATCTAATCCAGGCGCTTTGCTGATTTTAATTTTTCCGGCTATGGCTATTTCTTCTTCACTAACTAGCAGTGGTGGCTCTTAGACTTTGGTTAGCATAAGAAATACTGCCGTGTTTTGGAAACAAAGTTTCGACGACATTTCTCATAAAGGATGCGCTTTTGGGTTGTTGGGACTTATTTTTGAATTTTGACATACAGATTTTGTATGCTGTTCCCCAGGGGTCTTCGTTTGCTTCCTCACAGTGTTTTTCAAAACATTTGTTTTTACTGCGGCCAATGGCTGACTTCAGAAGCTTCTTTTGACTTTAAATATATTCCTAAGACTGTTTTCATTTTCTTCACTCTGATTACGTTGTAGGCGCGTTTAGCTGAGTTGCAGAGTTTTCTGAGCCCAGCTATTTCTTCATTCCACCAATACACTGGTCTTCGGTTGTTTTGGTGTGCTGTCGTACGCATGGTTGCGTCGCAAGCTGTGGACAATTTTTTTCGCACTGCGGATACCAAGTGCATGGCGTCTTCGCCTTGTATATTTTCTGAACTCCAGGCCATCTCAACAAGTTCGGCATCAAAGTTTTTTTGTTTCCAAGTTCGTTTTTGGCATGTGCTCCGGGTGCGACGTTCCGTCCCTCCGGCATATGAGATTTCGGCAATAACAGCCATGTGGTCACTATATGTAAATATGTCTGACACCGCCCACTTAATGTGCCTACTAAAGGCGTAATTGGCGAACATGAGATCGATTATTACATTGAAGTCGCCTGCGATTATAATTGGGGATTTTCCTCTGGTTTCTAGAGCAAGTTCCAAGAGGAAGTCTTCAAAATCCGGAGCATAGCAGCTAACAAAGTATATGCCTCGTATATTTGCCCATGTGAAGAAATTAAGCCCTCCGGAACGAGACATAAATGGCTGTCCTTTACATGCCCATATTGCAGTCTTTCCAGATATGTCTGCAGTCCAGGTGCTTTCCGAACGCTGGGAGTATTGCTCGCTTAGTAAGGCGACATCAATGTTTTTTTCAACTATTGTCTGTTTTAGTAGCTCTTGTGCTGCTGCGCAGTGGTTCAATTTTAATTGCATTATCCTCATTTCCCTAACGATTTCGCCATCTCTAGATATTTGGGACACTTAGTACTCAGGGTTGAGTGTGCTCCTTTGCAAAGCATGCAGCTTGGATCGTTAGTACATGACTTCGCTACATGTCCACCGGCTCCACAACGTGTACATAGAGACGACCTGTCCACAGGGTTGCAACATTTATGCGCCATGTGCCCCAGATGGAAACATCTGAAGCAACGGGGGATAGGGGAGTATTCCCTGGCGCGCGCAGGCATAAGATAGCTATTTGTGTTCCGCTTCGGGTCTTTCGTATGCTTTTAATGTTTATTTTTCCCAGATTTTCTATTCCGCACTCCTTTTGCAAAGCTTCGCAAATCTCTTCTGGAAAAGTTATTTCGTCCAAACCCTTACATATAATCATGACGTTGTGGGTTTTTGGCTCTATCACAGCCATTTCCCCGACCACTCCTTCTAAGGCACTTTGGAACGAATCGGCTCTTTTATCCGCTTGGTTTTCAGCAGTAATAGCAGGCCTCCTTTCAGCGTTTTTCTTATGTATGTTACGCTTGAGCCCAATTCCTCTAAGCCACTGTCGCCTTTTATTTTTCTTAGAATATCCGCGTATGATGCACCATCCTTTTTTTTAGGTATGGCGTCTGGTCTCAATCTAATTTTCTGTTCGAGTGGTCTTCGCTTCTTAACGACGTCCACCCAAGCTTCGCTTTCGTTGGGTCTAACCGTTGTATTGGCTTGCATCATTTTTAGGCTTTTTAGTGGGAGGTAAAAAGCCTATTGTCTCACGCAGCCTTTTCGGGGTATTTACCTCCTTACCCATTGGAGAAACCTGGGATGCTTTCCCTACCACAATTCTTTTGAGTAGGTTTTTTTCGCCTTTCTCAGCCTTAGCATGTAGCGCCACTATGTTACTTACTAGGTCGCGCATGGCCTGGTTTATGTGCCTTTGGCCAGCCATCATGTTCTCCAGTTCTTTTATTTTACTACCCAACTGGTTAAAATTTTGGGTAGTTCCATTATTTGGAGAGTTTGCCACCTCTAATTGTATTATTGGCATCTTCACATTTTTTGGTTGATCCAGCAGCGGTGGATAACTCACTCTTTCCATTAGGAGGCGTTCTCATGATTTTAGAGTTCCTTCTAAATGGATTCTCTGGAGTGCATCCACTACTGTTCTCAGAGGCCATACCTCAATGAGAAAAAATAGTTGGGAGCTCCTAACGAAAGGTGTGTTCAGTCACTGTCGCTACAACCTTGCTTATATTTTCGGTAGTTGGCAATGCAAAAACCAAAGGGAATACGAAAAGGAGAAAACAAAGGAGAACAGCTGACTAATCAAAACAAAACGGCAATGCAAAAATTAAGCACGCGCTTTGTTTCGATTGCTGCTACAGGGGAAAAAACGATGTGTTTTTAATAAAAACCACAAAATATATTCGGGTAAGCACAAATGAATTTTAATTTAAAGAACACAAATTGTACTTATCTTATCTTGAAGATGGTGTCCGTTTAGTTGTTTTAGCTTCGAAAAGCCTCAGCAGAGAAATCGCTAGCAATTGGTGTGAAAAAACTAAGGATTTTTGACAAAACCCCAGGACCGCACCAAAAACACAACCATTTGGAACACAATTTCACATACATAAATAAATTCAACGTACATTTATAGAGAAGGTTCAACTACGGACAAGCGTGTGAACTGCCAAGAGCCATGAATTTTCTATTAGTGGATTTCACCACTTTTGGCTCGGCAGGAGAAACTTTAACAGAAATGAGTGAACAGAGCTGAGAATTCAAAAAAAATTATGCTCAGAAATATACATTGCTTTTACAGACGCCTGTTGGCATTTTGGCTTATATTTTTATACGTTTACATGCTATCATATCAATTGATATGAATATCATTTTGCGAATTTTAGTGAATTCATGAAAAATTGATAACATTATTATTAAATTATGCTATTTTCATGGTAATATTTGTTGTTAATGTCCAAATAAAAGCTACTTTTTAAATATTTCTTATCTTTGATAATATTATATAATTTCATATGCATGTTTATATGCTGTATATATGAAATATTATCGTAATATCCTAAGAACAAAATATATTCTTCTTCTTCTTAATTGGCGTAGACACCGCTTACGCGATTATGGCCGAGTCAACAACAGCGCGCCAGTCGTTTCTTCTCTTCTCTACGTGGCGCCAATTGGATATTTCAAGCGAAGCCAGGTCTTTCTCCATTTGGTCCTTCCAACGGAGTGGAGGTCTTTCTCTTCCGCTGCTTCCCCCGGCGGGTACAGCGTCGAATACTTTCAGAGCTGGAGTGTTTTCGTCCATTCGGACAACATGACCTAGCCAGCGTAGCCGCTGTCTTTTAATTCGCTGAACTATGTCAATGTAGTCGTAAATCTCGTACAGCTCATCGTTCCATCGAATGCGATATTCGCCGTGGCCAACGCGCAAAGGACCATAAATCTTTCGCAGAACTTTTCTCTCGAAACTCGCAACGTCGACTCATCAGATGCTGTCATCGCCCAAGCCTCTGCACCATATAGCAGGACGGGTATTATGAGTGACTTATAGAGTTTCTTTTTTGTTCGTCGAGAGAGGACTTTGCTTCTCAATTGCCTACTCAGTCCGAAGTAGCACCTGTTGGCAAGAGTTATCCTGCGTTGGATTTCTAAGCTGACATTGTTGGTGGTGCTTACGCTGGTTCCAAGATAGACGAAATTATCTACAACTTCAAAGTTATGACTGTCAACAGTGACGTGAGTGCCAAGTCGCGAGTGCGACAACTGTTTGTTTGATGACAGGAGATATTTCGTCTTGCCCTCGTTCACTGCCAGACCCATTTGTTTTGCTTCCTTATTCAGTCTGGAGAAAGCAGAACTAACGGCGCGGGTGTTGAGGCCGATGATATCAATATCATCGGCATACGCCAGCAGCTGTACACTCTTATAAAAGATTGTACCTGCTCGATTAAGTTCTGCAGCTCGAACTATTTTCTCCAGCAGCAGATTGAAGAAATCGCACGATAGGGAGTCGCCTTGTCTGAAACCTCGTTTGGTATCGAACGGCTCGGAGAGGTCCTTCCCGATCCTGACGGAGCTTTTGGTCCCGCTCAACGTCAGTTTACACAGCCGTATTAGTTTTGCGGGGATACCAAATTCAGACATCGCGGCATAAAGGCAGCTCCTTTTTGTGCTGTCGAAAGCAGCTTTGAAATCCACGAATAGGTGGTGAGTGTCGATTCTCCTTTCACGGGTCTTTTCCAAGATTTGGCGCATTGTAAATATCTGGTCGATTGTTGATTTACCAGGTCTGAAGCTGAGCCAAACTGATAAGGTCCAATCAGTTTGTTGACGGTGGGCTTTAATCTTTCACACAATACGCTCGATAGAACCTTGTATGCGATGTTGAGGAGGCTTATCCCACGGTAGTTGGCGCAGTTTGGGGGGTCTCCTTTTTTATGGATTGGGCATAGCACACTTAAATTCCAATCGTTGGGCATGCTTTCATCCGACCATATTTTGCAAAGAAGCTGATGCATGCTCCTTATCAGTTCTTTGCCGCCGTGTTTGAATAGCTCGGCTGGCAATCCATCCGCCCCCGCCGCTTTGTTTATCTTCAGGCTATTCGAACTTCTTCTTGGTCGGGCAATGGAGCGTCTTCTCCATCGTCATCGATTGGGGAATCGGGTTCGTCTTCTCCTGGCGTTGTGTGTTCACTGCCATTCAGCATGCTGGAGAAGTGTTCCCTCCATAATTTAAGTATGCTCTGGGCATCGGTGACTAGATCACCTTGGGGGTTCTACATGAGTATGCTCCGGTCTTGAAACCTTCTGTAAGCCGCCCCATCTTTTCGTAGAATTTTCGAGCATTACCCTGTCGGCCAGCTTTTCAAGCTCTTCGTACTCACGCATTGCGACCTCTTTCTTTTTCTGTCTATAAATGCGTTGCGAGGTAGGCGGCCTGTTTTCTCTCTGCTGCGACACGACACTCCTCGTCGTACCAGCTGTTCTTTTGCACTTTCCGAAAACCAATGGTTTCGGTTGCAGCTGCACGTAAGGAGTTTGAAATGCCGTCCCACAGTTCCCTTATATCGAGCTGTTGACGAGTGCTCTCAGAGAGCAGGAGTGCAAGCCGAGTAGAAAATCGCTCGGCTGTCTGCTGTGATTGCAGCTTCTCGACGTCGAACCTTCCTTGTGTTTGTTGGCGTGCGTTTTTTGCTGCACAGAGGTGGGAGCGAATCTTAGCTGCAACAAGACAGTGGTCCAAGTCGATGTTAGGACCTCGGAGCGCACGCACATCTAAAACACTGGAGATGTGTCTTCCGTCTATCACAACATGATCGATCTGGTTGGTGGTTTTTCGATCCGGAGACAGCCAGGTAGCTTGATGAATCTTCTTATGCTGGAATCTAGTACTACAGATAACCATATTTCGGGCCCCGGCGAAGTCGATCAGCCTCAACCCATTTGGAGATGTTTCCTCGTGGAGGCTGAATTTACCGACCGTAGTGCCAAAGATACCTTCTTTGCCCACCCTGGCGTTAAAGTCGCCAAGCACGATTTTGACATCGTGGCGGGAGCATCTCTCCTTCTCTTCCGTCGGGGCGTGGGCGCAAATCAGCGATATGTTGAAGAACCTCGCTTTGATGTGGATTGTGGCTAGACGTTCATTCTCCGGAGTGAATGATAGTACTCGGCGACGGAGTCTCTCTCCCACCACGAATCCCACACCAAACTTGCGCTCCTTTATATGGCCACTGTAGTAAATGCCACAAGGACCTACTCGTCTTTGTCCTTGTTCCGTCCATCGCATTTCTTGGACGGCGGGGATGTCAGCCTTTATTTTCACGAGGACATCAACCAGCTGGGCAGCGGCACCTTCCCAATTAAGGGACCGGACATTCCAGGTGCATGCCCTCAATTCGTAGTCCTTATTTCGTTTTCCATGGTCGTCATCAAAAGGGGGGTCTCTCATCCGAGGCTGGTTGTTACTATTCGCTGGGGTTGTTTTTTTACGTGGCGGGTCCCAAACCCAGCGCACAACCCTATGTAGGGGATATTTCGCGTTCTCACTTTAGCTCGCCTTCAAACGGATGTTCTTAGGCTACCCAGAGGAAACTTGGTCAAAGACCGGAAGTCGTGAGCTGCTTGAGTCATATGTAAAAGAATCGTTTCTGGCCACTCCCAAGTGAATGGCGATCAGAGAACTTTCCTCACTTGCGTGAACTTCTACACATGACTCCATCCTCCTTATATTACAATTATATTACAATAATAATATATATAAATCGCACCTCTTATCATTTAAAACTTCCATACGCATCTATCCTGCAGATATGTATGTGTCGGCGCACCCTAATGGTGTGTGGGTTGTATTTTTTTTTTTTTAGTTTTTTTTTTTGTTTTTTTTGTGCCGGAGGGGCAATCTTACATAGATACTGCTAATTAGCTGTAGCAATATGCACGATTCGTACCGCACGCTATAGGTGCACCTCATTCGGGACCACGCACAGTCAGTATTACCTACTGTTCTGGACTTGCAAAACGGTACGCCTACGTACTAAACCCTAACTCCGTCTCCTTTAGCTTTACTGAGACCCTGCGGGACCACCGTTAGGCATTTCATCGCAGGGCAAGCTTAGCCTGTGGGCTCACGTCATTTCAGCAAAATTCGCTGCTCTAGCTTCATTCCATCTTTGCTGTTCTGCTCTTCTCAGGTCATGGAGTACCATGGCTGTCATCTTCTCTATTAAATTCCACACATGCCTCGAGTGCAACATATATGTCACTATATTGTCTGGCGTTATTCGGTCAGATACTTCCTTTTCCATCATCATTCGCTCCTTTGTATATTTCCAACAGTGGAAAAATATGTGTTCTGCGTTCTCGGTATTGCTACCACAGAAAGAGCAAGCTACTCCCTCCTCGTGACCGTACTTATGCAAGTACTCCCTGAAGCATCCATGTCCTGTTAGGAACTGCGTCAAGTAATGATCTACCTTCCCGTGTTTTCGTTCCATCCATGATTGTATGTTACCGATTAAGCGGTATGTCCATCTCCCCTTGCTTGATGTATCCCAGCGTGTTTGCCATTCGTTTAAGCTGGCTTGTCTTTCTTCTCTACGCTCTGCCACTGTTAGTTTCCGGCCTGCGCTTTTACTTCTGTCATATATTCGCTTAAATTCGAGAGCCATTATGTCTGGAGGCATAATTCCTGCTAGAACCCCAACAGCTTCATTAGAAACCGTGCGAAATGCACTGACTATTCTAACGGCGCTCAACCGGAACACCGCTTGCGCCACTCCAGCATATGTCTTATTTATTAATGCTGGTCCCCATACAGGCGCCGCATACATTACGATTGACTGGCTGACCTTGGCCAGAAGAGCTCTCCTGCTCTGTTTCGGCCCTCCTATGCTTGCCATTATTCTTGATAAGGCCATGTTTACACGCGCCGCTTTTTCACATATTTTTTCAATATGCATTTTGTAGTTGAGCCTCGCATCAATCGTTACACCAAGATATTTCACAGCGGATTGTGTTGTAATGTTGTGCCCGTCTATGTTAAACGAAATGGTTTCCAGTTTTTTCCTGCTAGTTATAAGCACTGCTTCCGTTTTGTGGCCGGAAAGTTCGAGTTTTGCACTCGCTTTATCCTCAGTACCGTATCACTACAAATACTTTGTATTTGATGGAGCTCCTTAGCTATTGGTATGCGTGTATGAGTGTATGTGTATACAGTTTAGGGAATTTCATTAGAAGTCTAAGTTCCTCATTATTCCATCAGCCGTTAATTATGCTGTGATTGGTTGTGACTTCAAGAAGTACCACTTTAGCGGGGCAACAGCGTGGCGTCGCCACCATCGAGTGTAGTTGTCTGCATGTCGTCCCGTGTCAGCGTGGCGTCGCTATCGTCAAGCGTGGTTCGGTGGTAAGTTCAAAAGGAAGAAAACGACGTAGAGTCAGTCGAGTTGAGGACTTGATCTTGTGAAGTCGTGTTCAAGAGTTCAAGTGTGAAAATATTGTGAAGTGTAAGTGTGAAACCGAAACTCGCTACGCTGTAACCATGTCTAACGAAGACAATGGTATTCCGACATCAGAAGTGGGATCTGTCCATCTGCCTCAAGCATTGGATGGACCATGGCGTACTATGATGGAGTTGCAGAACCAAAATTTAATTGAACTTGTGCGGGCCATAAGAACAACGGTACCTGATGTGGGGCAGAGCAAATCAGTGCAACTGCCCAAATTTAATCCAGATAAAGCAGGCGCCAACGCTTTATCGTGGTGTAATACGAGTACGGCTGAAATAATCCTACAAGAAAACGTATTGAAAGGCAGTGCGTTGGTTATAGCCTTAAGTTCAGCAATGAAGGGAAGCGCTTCGCAGTGGCTTTCACAAGTGTGCTAAGCTGATTTTACTTGGCTTGAGTTTAAAGAATTGTTTATACAGCGCTTCGATACTATAGAAACACCAGCCGCCATGTTTCTTAATATGCTATCAAATCGACCGACTGATAGCGAAAGTCTGGCAATCCATGCAAGCCACATGGTTACCGAACTAACGACGAAATGGCGCCAAATGGAAACTGAAGAGATTGCTGTGTTGGCGTGCTTCGATAGCCGATTGCAACGTTTAAGTTTCAATAGAGTGTCATTTTTGCGGAAAATTGGGCAATAAAATGTTTGAATGCAGATTAAGAAAACAACAGAATCACTTTGCGAGTGTCACCGATGGTCACCGAGAAAAATCAAATGTAACTTGCTACAAGTGCGGAGAATTGGGTCACATATCTACCCAATGTATAAAGAAGGAAGTTGATAAGAACAAGGCATTCAACAGGGAAAAGCGAGTGGAATAGTGCAGCGTTGCAGTACCTAAAGGGTGCTTGAACCACAGAGACCAAATTTTTGAAATCACCTTTGATTCTGGATCGGAATGTTCGTTAATGAAAGAAAAGCTAAGTATAAAATTTTCTGGTAAAAGATTCAATAACACTGTTATGCTAAAAGGTATAGGCAGTAATGGAATATGTAGTACTGTACAAATATTAAGTAACTAGCTGGCCCCGCAGCCGTTGTCCTACGTGAAATTATGTGTTTTGAAATGAAAAGAAAGTTGAATTTATCATTTCATTTTTTTTCAATGTAACGCAGCTTGATAAACAAAATTTTTTGGTTTCTGTTCCGGTGTACAGAAAAGATGGCTTTCCAACTCGTGTGCACGCCACGTATATCTAGCCGTGTGAAAAACATAGAATTTCCAAACTTATTGCACACACTATGCGACTATCTTTGTGTCCTGTTGAGTGTCATCTCAAATGCAATTTTCGCTGGAAACTGAAATGGCAAATCGTTGGAACTCAAAGAAATTCGTTGAATCAAGCATTCAGCCCTTTGTATTCGATAGCTGCGTCACAATCAGTCGGGTTCCATTACATAGTTTCGGCGCTTGCAGATTGCAAAACATAATAACGACAGATCAAACTTTGAGACGCAAATGATGCGGTGGCATACCAAGCCTCTCCAAAGAATTTAGAAACTCCACTGGATAATTCACGGCGACGTCTTCAATGGAAAGACGATCGGTCGATTTGTATGAGCGCAAGTCTTCCGGAATTTGACTTTGAATCTTCCAGTTTAAGTCAAGAACATCTGTATTTTTTGGCAGTTAATATTGCGCGTGCATTTAAGGAATCATAGTTAAGGTAATTTGGCCAATGTCCGAAGATTGGTGATGAGTTCATCTTTCGTGAATTGATAAACCGCAGATGGAATTGATATCAAACCACCGGAAGCATCAACCGGAATTGACCCATTTCCAATTTTTAGCGAATACGATGTAAAATGTCTTCGACAATGTCATTTTTGTTCGTATCTCATAATTGACGCGGATTTAAAAGCTGATATGGTGAAATGATTATCGCGAAAAGTGTGGGAACTTCAGTGGCATTCGAAGTAGCTATCGCATCGTCCAACATTTGTTTCCACTGATTATCGTGTTCCAGCAATTGTAATTGCACACACCATACCATTCACAGTACGCAATACGCCGCGTACATTAATCAGTAGCAACCGAAGGTAGAAGCAATCATCGTTTTTTGGGTGGGTTGTGTAAATTCATCCTAATGCATTAGTTGAGAACACACCTGAATGTCCATCTACTGTTCGGTCTTGCTTTCAGCGTAACTATTTCTTCGACGATGCATTCCATGAATGCAAGGTATTTTCAAATAGAGCAATGTTCTCGTAAGCGGATCACTGACGAAAGTTGAGAAAAAAACTCGTCAATGTTAGTTTTGTTGTTGGCGGTGTTACCACCGGCTGTAATGTATTCTCTGGGCTGAAATAAACTCTTTGGCCAATCTCCATATTAACTGCGAGACACACAACAATCGGAAACCGTTCATGAATTGCAAAAGTAAATATCCTACAAAGCGCTTTATTGCAGTTCACGTATGGACCGTATCGTTTAAGACCATTAAGCGCCATGTTGCTTCCCTTGGTGATGTACTTACAAACGTATTTTATGGATTACACCAAACTGCAATACTAAACATTGATATGAGTTTAGAATGTGAATTAGACAACAGTGGAGAATATAGTACGATCCATATGTTGTCAACTTCGATATTCACTACTCTAAGTTGTATGGTCGTCTGATGAGCTACGACGATGGAGTGGATATCCATCATTTCCAGTTTGCGATTCCGAAAGAAAAGCAAGCGGATAGTGTTTCGTGCATTTATTGTTAGACATATAAACCGAAAAGGGATTGTAGTGTCCGCAAGGTCCATGAACCATCTTGCTTTCCACCACTTCATATAATACTGGATCTTTCACACGTAAAGTTTTCACTGAATAATTTTCAATTGTTCAATTCACAACCTGTCGTAAAGCATCGTAAATCGTAATAGTAATAATTTTTCTCTTGAATAGCCGGAATAAAAAAGCAAGCGATCGAGACTGAACTATTCAAATAATTTCCAAATCAAAATATTGAAAAACAAAACAGAAATTGAAAAAAAATGTTTTTGGAAAAAAGTTACTTTTTGGAATTATCCAATTTGCCGACTTTTCATGAAAAGTATAAGATGTTTTTATTTCTAAACCTTCCTTAATCCACAACGAACAACCTCTTAAAATTTCATCAATATTGGTTCAGCCGTTCTCTTAGCGTTACTAACGAACAAACATTCATTCGTTTGTATGAGAAAAAGAAAAGGACTGTTTTTAGGGGTTTTCCGGCAATTATTCGAATAATCCCTGAACCTAAACGAATATTTTAAAAAAAGAATTATTAAATTTCGTTCAGTCGTATTAAAGTTATGAGCGTACATACATTTTGGCGATTCATTTTTACATACATACATATTTATATAGACGAAGATGTAAGGTTGTTTTTATTGTTTTTTTTTTTTTTGAAGAAATGAAATATTGAAATGATTCCTACAAACATGAATTTTGAACAAATGCTTATGATTTGAAATATAATTTTTGTATTTATGAGTTGTATTAAATTTTGACATAAAGAGATAAAAAGTATCCTATGTCCGTCTCCTGGCTCTAAGCTACCTCCCTACCAATTTTCAGCCAAATCTGTTCTGCCGTTCTTGAGTTATAAGTGATGTAACTAACACGACTTTCTTTTATATATATAGACGTAAAAATTGACGATAATTGTATTGAAATTTTTGTTTTATGTAATAGGCGATGATGATATACAAAATGACATTGTCATTGGCCGTGAAATACTTAATCAGGATTTTAATATTGTTATTTCATCAAACAAATTTAAAATTTCAAGAACCAAAATGGTTAATTTATGTACTGGCAGTGAGCCAGCCGATATTAATACTGAGCTTGAGGGAGAAGACAAAATAAAATTACATTCATTGTTAGCAAAGTACTCACATTCATTTATAACTGGTATCCCAAGTACTAAAGTCAGAATTGGTGAAATGAAAATTAGATTAATTGTGAGCGAGATTTAGTTCGAGAAAAAATTAATGAATTACTAAAATGCAATATAATTAGGCCAAGCTGTTCACCTTATGCAAGCCCTATATTATTGGTTAAAGAAATATGGTTCAGACAGACTTTGTGTTCACTATAGAGAGCTAAATTCAAATACAGTCGCTGATAAATACCCGTTACCACTTATACAAGATCAAATAAATAGACTTGGGTTAGCTAATTACTTTACATGTCTAGATATGGCCAGTGGATATTATCAAATTCCTTTACATTCTGCGTCTATTGAGTACACGGCGTTTGTAACGCCAGATGGCCAATACGAATTTTTATGCCATTCGGGCTCAAACGCACCTTCGGTTTTTCAACGATTAGTAATGCAGGCACAAGGGGATCTAGCAAATTCCTTTGTTATTGTCTATATGGACGATATCATGATAGTTGCCTCAACAAAATGCGAGGCGTTAGAAAGATTACAGATTGTTCTAAATGTTTTAACGGAGGCTGGGTTTTCATTCAGCCTTACTTTTTCTGAAAACAATTCAATATTTGGGTTACAATGTAAGTGCTGGTGAAATTCGTCCAAATCCACAGAAAATTGTAGCTTTGACTGCTCTTCCGCCACCACAGTCAATCACTTCACTCAGATAATTTATTGGGTTAGCGTCTTATTTCCGACAGTTTATTAAGGGATTTTCACAATTAATGAAGCCGTTATATTTCTTAACTGCAGACAGAAATAAATTTATTTGGAAAACAGAACATGAGATACGGAAAAAGGTCATTGCCATTCTTACTGAAAAACCAGTTCTTGTTATCTTTGACCCAATTTATCCAATCGAATTGCATACAGACGCAAGTTGTACTGGCTACGGTGCAATTTTATTACATAGAATTAATAACAACCTCAAGTAATAGAATACTATAGCAAAACTACTTCACCCGCAGAATTATTATATCACTCGTATGAATTGGAAACCTTAGCTGTTGTAAACTCCGTTAAACATTTTCGACATTATTTGTTGGGCAGGAACTTTATTGTTTATACTGACTGCAACTCACTAAAAGCGTAAAAAATAAACAAGATTTAACCCCCAGAGCACAACGTTGGTGGGCTTATTTGAAGTCATTCACATTCGATATTCAGTATAAAGAAGGGAAAAGAAATCGAGAAATCCTCCTTTGACAAAGTCTACTTCGGCCACAAAATTGGTCGATGAGAACAGAGTAAATTTAGCTTAAATTTCAAGCAACTGGCTTATTGCCTAGCAGCGTCGAGATTCGGACATAGTCGAAATTGTAAAAAAATTAAAAGAGTTTTCTCTGCCTGAAGATATTGCGAAAACCTATGAATTGAGGGTGGGAGTTCTTCATCGAAAAATACAGAGAAATGGCAGAACACGTTGTTTACCAGTGGTGCAACGAGCTT
Organism: Bactrocera dorsalis; assembly: GCF_023373825.1. Lineage (NCBI taxonomy): Eukaryota > Metazoa > Arthropoda > Insecta > Diptera > Tephritidae > Bactrocera > Bactrocera dorsalis. The sequence goes on from NC_064305.1 coordinate 45,339,947, forward strand.
TCAGATGGTCTGTTATTAACCAAGTTCATGAGTCAATAATGCATTTGGGTTTTGATAAGACATTGGATAAAACTTACGACTTTTACTGGTTTGACAACATGTCAAAATTTGTTAAAAAATTTGTTGACAACTGCATCACTTGCAAAATGTCAAAATCCACCTCAGGGAAAATATAGGCTGAATTGCATCCAATACCAAAAGACACTACTCCTTGGCACACTATCCACATCGATATTGCAGGAAAATTAAGTGGCAAGAGTGACCATAAAGAGTACGTTATTGTTCGGGTAACGCGTTTACCAAATACGTCTATCTTAGTCATAGCCTTAAATTAGACAGTGAGAGTTGCATAAAAGTCGTTCAATCTGCTGTTTCATTGTTTGGAGTACCAAACCGACCGCTGACCAGGGAAGGTGTTTTACAGGCGCAAAGTTGAGGCAATTCTGTTCAGATCAGAAAATAAACTTGCATTTGATAGCCACTGGTGCAAGACGAGCTAATGGTCAAGTGGAGCGAACCATGAGCACGTTAAAAAATATGTTAACGGCGATTGAAACTGGAACTCAGTCTTGGCAGGATGTGTTAGGAGAGGTGCAGTTGGCAATCAATTGTACCACCAACCGCATTACAAAAGCAAGTCCTTTAGGAATGTTGTTGAGAAAGGTAGCACGCCCATTAGGATTACTTCCCCCTAGTGACATAGAAAATGTTGTTGACCTGTCAAACGTAAGAGCGCACAGGAAGATTTAAGAAAGTTACTAGAGGCGCAAGTGCCCGAGAAACTGAATGTGTATGATGATGATGATGAGGATGTTGTTGCAAGTAGAAAATCCGTTGCAAACGGTAAAGGGAACGAAAATGAAAATATTGGGAGTAATGAGAGTGTTGAAGTTACTGAAGAAAATGAGAATGATGCAAGCTCAAGTGCAAAACATACTAATGATTGTTTTGATCATGGCGTGTGGCGCATTTGATTGCGTAATGAATTGATTATGTGACAGTAATGTAAAATTTGAAAAAGACACTGTTGAAAAAGAAACTGTTGAAAGAGACAGTAATAAAGAAAGTTGAAAGTTCATAGAAACAGTACAGTTGCCTTAAAGGCTTATAATGATGTTTGTAATAATAATGTGGGCACAAGTGCGAAACAATTGTTTTGATCATGGTGTGTGGCGCATTGGATATTATAATTTAAAACCTGTGTGGTTAATAATAATGTAAAAATGAACTGTGCTAAAGAAAAAGATTTTGTATTTGTTTAAAGGAGTTAAGCATCCCCCCACTTTAACCGGAAAAACTAGCACACACTAATACTTGACGACACCACACTCGCACACAAGACAACTCACCACGCTTGTACATCCACCCACTAAGCATAAAGGATGGTCTCCTAAGCAGATTCAAAACATTCGTGCCAGCAATTTCGTCACATACAATTCGCTACCAACATTCGTTTTACACACTGCGCCGCGTCGACGCCTTTCGCCATATACGCATCGCTGATACAAATTGGATTCTTCGCTACCAAGTTCGCATAGACACTGCCTCTTCGATACCTACGCGCTTCTACGGGGATTTTTACCTTTTCTTATCGATGCGCGGAAATTCGACCAGCCGCACCGTGAAATCATCTTCGGCATTGCAGTCTCGCCGCCCCGCATATTACCATTTTTTTTAAATAAAACTTAAAATATTTGTAACATTTAAGTTTATAATTTTGTTATTATATATTTTTAAAATAAAAACAAAATTTATAATAAAATAAATTTTGTATCCTTTAAACATGGTCCTTCGAGCCATTCCGAATGGCACTATTGGTTCCGTCCAATAAAAACAAAAAATACCTTAAAGTCATGGTGACAAACTAAAATATAAAAAAAACGATACAAACTTCTACAAAATCAGTGCAGTGGCGAACAAAAACAAACAAAAAACAACCAAAACAGAGTGCAGTGAAAAACAAAAAAAAAAAAGGACAGTGACCCAACCAGAACAAAAATCAAAAAAAAAAAACAAGATACCCATATTTTTATATACATACATATACAACAAATAGACAAAAAAGTGCAGTATCGCAACAAAAAAGAAAACACATATGTATATCTGTATACATATTACTTAACTAAAGTGGTGGAAAAAAAAAAAAAAAAAAACAAAGTGCAGGAAATAGGGACGAAATTCCTAATTAAACAAAAAAAACATTAACACATGTTAAAAGTTCGAACCAACAAAACAAAAATTACATAAAAAAAAAACAGTGGAAATAAACTAAGAACAAGTGTTTGTTATTATTCGGGCGCGAAACCTAAAAGCATACAAAAAAGCAATAAATAAACGCGCGAAATCTAAAAACGCCTAAACATTAAAACAACAAAGCATACAAAAAACGGATAAAACGGGCGCGAACAATTAAAACAAATATACAAACAAACAACAGCGCAAGGAGGTAGCTGGAGCAAAGAAAGAGAGACAAAACGCAGAAGGAAATAAATCAGCATAAATATATATTAACATCTAAGAAGCCCCTGAAGGAACTAAGTGAGCGTATTCAATCCATTTTTCTATAATTTGTAATATACATATATGTATGTATTAAAAAGAAAATACGGATTTACATACTCATATAAAATCTGTAATAAAAATCCGTTAAAAGTTTGATATAATATACATATACATACATATGTAAGTTAACGATAGCCTCCGCATAGAAACCTTAGCATAACTGTAAACAAAAATTGAATCCTTGCACTCTGCAATTACACTGCCTCATAAACTAGAAACATAATTCACTTTTCTGATTATTTAAGAATTCGATACGCTTTTTCCGTTCTGTATCCAAAAATCCATATCGCTCGCCCTCACACGAAGGCATAACAATAACAATCATAAATAAACCACTTAACATTCCGTTGGAATTTGATGTCACAGCTAAAAATGTAATTCAACACTTTGTTCTGGACTCAATGAAGCTGATGCTTACACTTCAGCTCTAACCTTAAGTAAACAAAAGTAAATTGTATAAATACTAGTATCTTAGAAATAAAGAATTGATTTGTATCTTACAATCCAAAGTAACCACAAGCGTTTTTATTTAATCCGCCCGTTCGCGGATGTAAAATATATATTTTTTAAAAAATTCCCTTTTGCGGGAATTAATTGGCGCCCAACGTGGGGCACGAATCAAAAAGTGCCTAATAAAGTTTAAATTTATTAAAAATATAAAAAATTGAGTTATTAAAAATTGTGAAAAATTGTAAAATTAAAAATATAAAAAATCGAGTTATTAAAAATTGTGAAAAATTGTAAAATTAAAAGTATAAAAAATCGCGTTATTAAAAATTGTGAAATTAAAAAAATTGCGTTATTAAAAATTGTAAAATTAAAAGTATAAAAAATCAAGTTCTTAAAAACTGTGAAATTAAAAGTATAAAAAATCACGTTATTAAAAATTGTGAAATAAAAAGTATAAAAAGTTGCGGTATTGAAAATTATGAAATAAAAGGTATAAAAAGTTGCGGTATTAAAAATTGTGAAGAAAAATTTGTAAAAAGTCGTCTTATTAAAAATAACTTGCAATGAGTAAAAAAGTGCCTATTAAAATAAGAGAAAAAGTAATAGTGACCAAAAAAGTAAAAAACTTTCACTAAAAAATTTTTAAGTAAGAACATTTAACGAAGTGACAATCGCAAGATAATAAAAACAAGAAATTTTTTTTTTAAATAATCTATTAGAAAAATAACAGTGACTAAAAAAGTGTAAAAGAAAAACTTTCAATAAAAAATAACTGCTTGAGTAAGAACATTTAACGAAATGACAATCGCAAGATAAAAAAAAAAAACAACAAGAAATTTTTTAAAATAATCTATTAGAAAAATAACAGTGACCAAAAAAAGTGTAAGTGAAAAACTTCCACTCAAAAAATAACTGTCAAAGAGTGACTTAAAAGTGCAACAAAATAACAGCCAAGCAACAGGGGACGTGTCAACAGTAGTAGCAGCAGGCATAAAGGGAACAACAGTAACACCAACAGCATCATCAGCAGAAACTTTAAAAGAGACAGCAGAATATATTTGTAAGTTAAAATTAAAATATTCTTGTATATTAGAAATGGGAAATAGCCCAAGTATCAAATATAAAAAATTATCATATTGCGATTTTTGTAAGGGCGATCACGAAATTAAGAAATGTCCTAAACTAAGAAAATAAAGAAACAAAAACTATAACTAATGGTTTGTACAACCAATAAATTAAATAATTAAAAGCTGCGATTCACCACCGCAAGGGGGACCCTCCAGCTTATAACAAATTAAAATTCTCTGCGATTCACCACCTAAGGGACCCTCCAGAGAATTATAAAAAAATTAATTCAACCAAATTTTTTTTTAAATTAAAATAAAATGTCAGACTCAGACGCCTTACCGAATAATTTGGACTATGACAAAATAAATAAAATAATTGAAAGGGGTTGCAATTCTAATAAAAAGAACATTTCAAAAAAATATGTACGAAATTTCTTCCACGACGAAGAGAAGAAAGTAAATTGCATGAACGCAGTATTTAATTACATAGGAAAAAATAAAACAGCCCCATTAAAAGATTATTATAATAAGGACTCTTTAGAAGCAGAAAGTGTGGCTATGATCCAAGTTTCAAAAAGCTTATACCAATAGATTTTTTTTAATAAAACAATAATTAAAGGCTCGACCAGCCATATAATAAAAATATATTGAAACCGCGATTCACCACCGCAAGGGGGACCCTCCGGTTTATAACAAAGCTTAATTCTGCGATTCTGAACTCCAGACCCTCCAGAATAAAAAAGCATCTCTTCCTAGAAGGGATAAAATAAAAAAAATTAAAAAGAAAAACCAGAAATTGAAAATTAGACAAAATGGCTAACGGTGACGCTTTGACCGTAGACTTAATAACTCGCCTTATTGCTGATAGCAACATAGCATTACGTGAGGAAGTAGAGCAACTACGCTCACAAATAACAGTCAATACCACTAGTGCAACTGATTTTTTAACACAGACGATAGACGACAATATAGCTTGCCTAGAATCATTAGATGTAGTTAAATCCGTACCTGAATTTACTGGTAGGATTAATTCATATGTTAGTTGGAGAGAGGCTGCGCTTAACGCTATGAGCCTATACGTGAGGGGCAGTAGGAAGTACTTTGCCGCACTCACAATACTAAGAAATAAAATAACGCATGATGCAAATGATGCATTAACAAATCACGGAACAGTACTAAATCTCGATGCAATTCTATCTCGTCTAGACTTTGCATATGCGGACAAACGTCCAATACACATAATTGAACAAGAATTAAGCATCTTAAGGCAAGGTGCAATGTCGGTTGTAGAATACTACAATCTCGTCAACAAAAAGTTGACGTTATTAATAAATAAAACCATTATGACACACGGAAACAACGCTGACTTGACCAAAGAATTAAACAACAAAAACAGAGAACATGCCTTAAGGATCTTCATAACAGGACTAAACACACCATTACGAGACATAATTTTCTCTTTAAGCCCACAAGATTTACCTGACGCTTTAGCAAAAGCACAGGAACTTGAATCGAATAATCAAAGAGCTCGATTTGCTCAAAACTTTATGTTTGACAGAAATAGAATGAAGCCAACTTACCCAAACAATAACTTAAGATTTCCTCAAAGGAACAATCCCAATACACATTATAATTATCCGAAACCAACCCCAATGGATATAGATCCTTCTGTATCCAGACTTTATAATCGAGATTTTAATATGAGGGGACAACAAAGTAATAATAATTTTTACCAACAACAAAGAAATACCAATAATAATCAAAATTTAAAACCTTTGCAAACCAATGCAAACTTTCAGGCCAATAGGGGGCAAAATCAGGAAGCCCATGGGATAAAGCGGCATAGAGAAAGCAATAATAGCTTTCGCCCGCAAGAAAAAAGTCAGCGAATTAACAATATGAACGAGAGCCATTTTTTAGGCGAAGAGGGGACGAACTCCCCTATCTCAAATTACATGACTCAAAATTAAATAAAACTCTAAAAGCTCTAATTGATACGGGAGCAACCTCATGCTACATCAAGCCTGGGGTTTATAATAATAAAAACGAATTAGCCATTTATAAACGCATAAAAACCGTGAATGGCTATTCCATAATAAAATTTTACCACTTAATTACCCTATTTGGAGTCGAAGAAATCTTCTATGAAATAGAAGGATTAGAATCGGATCTCCTTTTAGGATATAATTTCCTTAAAAATATTGAGGCACTCATTGATGTGTCCAATGGGAAAATTAATTATAGGGTAAAAAATAACTCAGAAAATAAAAAAAGTAGCATGAATATTTATTTTGAAAACAAAACTAAGGAACAAAAAGCTTCCAAAAAACTAGCCGAGAAAAGTATCGGTGATATTAAAAATGAAAGAAATATTAAAATTGTAGAACAAGCAAGTTCTACACCGCCAGCCGAAGATTTTACCGGCAATATTATATTAAAAAAATTTATTTTGGGACAAAAAGGTCCTAAAACGCCAGCTGACGATTTATACCAGCAAAATGAAAAAAATAATCATAAAAAACATATTGTGGAACGAAAAAGTTCTACAAAGCCAGCCGATGATAATACCGGCAAATTATATAAAGAAAATATTGTGGAAAGAAAAAGTTCTACAACGCCAGCCGATAAATTTGCCGGCAACATAAACGATAATTATTCGATACTGGGTGAAAATGGCTCAGAAATTAATGATGATAATTATTATTATTCGGAAAAGAATTCCGAAAAGTTAGATATTGAAAATCAAGATGAAAGATTAACTCAGCTTAAAGCCAAAATAAAAGAAAAAATTGCTCAAATGCATTCAAATATTAATACAAGCTTTCCCTTCATGACAAATGTTAAAGCGGAAATAAGAATGAAAAATGAGGATCCGATATGGAGCAGACAATATCCATATCCCCTATCTGTAAACTCGTTTGTAAATGAGGAAATAAATAAAATGATTAACGATAATATAATAAGACCTAGTAAAAGTCCATATAACTCACCAATTTGGGTGGTACCAAAAAAGGGTACAAATGACAATGGAACACCAAAACTTAGAATGGTAATAGACTACAAAAAAATAAATGAGCATACAATTTCTGATCGTTATCCGATTCCGGATACAAACGTAATACTGTCTAATCTAGGTAAAGCAAAATATTTTTCAACCATTGATTTAGAATCAGGGTTTCATCAAATTTTAATGACAGAAAATGATATCGAGAAAACAGCTTTTTCCGTTAATAATGGGAAATATGAATTTTTAAGGATGCCTTTTGGGTTAAAAAATGCCCCTAGAATTTTTCAGAGAGCAATGGATGATATATTGCGAGAACATATAGGAAAAATCTGTCACGTTTATATGGATGACATAATCATTTTTTCGAAAAACGTAACTCAACACTTAAAAGATTTAGAAACAATTACAAAAATACTAAGAAATGCTAATATGAAAATTTCATTAGAAAAATCAAAATTTTTCGCTGAAGAAATAGAGTTTTTGGGTTATATAGTAGCTCAAAATGTCATCAAAACAGACCCAAATAAAATAAAACTAATCTTAAACTATCCAATACCAAAAAGTTTGCGAGCATTAAGAGGATTCTTGGGACTTGCAGGATATTATCGTAAATTTGTTAAAGACTATGCTTCGATAGCCAAACCTTTGACAAAATACCTATCAGGAGAAAACGGTAGGATTTCTAAAAATAAATCAAAAAAATTTGAAATAACTCTAGATGAAGAAGGAATAAATGCATTTAATAAACTAAAAAAACAATTAGCTTCAGAAATGGAATTGATACAGCCTGACTACTCAAAAACATTTGTATTAACTACCGATGCATCTAACGTTGCAATGGGTGCGGTACTATCACAAGGGGGTAAACCAATAACCTTCATTTCAAAAACTCTTAATAAAACAGAAAGAAATTATGCAACTAATGAAAAAGAGCTTTATGCCATTGTTTGGGCATTAAAAAATCTACGAAATTACCTCTATGGTGTAACCAATTTGGAAATACACACTGATCACCAACCATTAACATTTGCTTTATCACCCCGTAATCCTAATCCAAAAATGAAAAGATGGCACGCATTAATAGAAGAATTTTCTCCAAAATTTGTATATCAACCCGGTAAATCCAATATTGTAGCTGACGCATTGTCGCGTCTTGAATTATATAACATTTCCGATGATTCCCACAGTCAGGAATCGCAACATTCAGCACAGAGTAGTGAAAGCGTTCAAATACAAGAAACACAAAAACCAATAAATCAATTTAAACAACAAATAATATTATGTAAGAACAGATTTACTGTCCATGAGTTAATTGAAACTTTTGGAAATAAAAGGCATTTAATAGAATTTGATACAGTAGAAAATTTTGTAACAATTTTGAAAGAATATATTCAACCAAAGTTAGTGACAGGGATTCACTGCACCGTTGAAGATTTGCATGAAGTTCAGGAAACTCTCAAACAAACATTTCAGAACAAATTCGTATTTACAAAACTTTTTCCAATGGATATTATTAATAGAGAAGATCAGTCCGGATTAATCGAACAAACCCATAATAGAGCTCATCGAAGCTATAATGAAAATATTAAACAAATTGAAAAATTATATTACTGGCCAGAAATGAGGAAAAGAATGAAAGAATACGTTCGAAATTGTATGATATGTAATAAAAATAAATATGATCGTCATCCCAAGAAAATACAAATAGGCAAAGCCCCAATCCCAGAAAAAGAAGGGGAACAACTTCATTTAGACATTTTCTACGCACAAAAACTTAAATTTATCACATGTATAGATGCTTATTCAAAATTTTTAGTATTAAAACATATAGAAGATAAATCAAATATTGAAGAAAAGGTTTTAGAATTGCTTCAAAGCTTCACAGATGTAAAACAAATTACTTTAGACAATGAACCAAGCTTTACCACACCAACATTTAAATCCTTAATGCAAAGGTTAAATATTGAAATTTATTTTTGTGATCCACGTCACAGCATAACTAACGGACAAGTTGAAAGAGTCCATTCAACAATAATTGAAATAGCCAGATGTATTAAAGAGGAATACAATATTGTCAGTAATTTAGAAACAATACTTAGAGCAGCACAAAAATACAATTCAACAATACATTCAGTAACAAATTTTAAACCAAATGAAGTACTTTATAATAAAATAAACCATGAAACTTTGCCAACAACTTTAAAGCAAGCACAGGAGAAAATGTTAACGTTTCATAATAAACATAGATCAGATAAGCAATATCATCCCGGCCAAATCATTTACGAGAAAATAATAGGAGAGAGAAATAAATTAGAACCTAGATATAAAAAACAGCAAGTTAAGGAAAATTTAGAGAATAAAATAATAATTAATAATAGAAATAGAATTATTCATAAAGATAATATAAAATCATAATTTTATAGGTTTCCAATATGATCATTTTAATTTTGACTGCATTAATCAGCTCAGCAGCCGCTGATGTTATAGACTATACTCGACAAGACTACGTACTTATCGAAAATGGAGATGTTTCCATTTATGAAGAATACGGGGACCTATTCCACATTACTAATTTATCTTATTTTGAAAATATAATAGCAGACGAAAATAGAAACTTTTACAGTATTAACGAACAAAATCACGACAGCCTAGGAATTATTACACAGGAAACTGAATCTGAAATTTTGAAAATTAAAACTTTAATAGAACAATTAAAACAAACCAATTTTCGGCAAAAAAGAGGTATAAATGAATTAGGAACGCTTTGGAAATGGATAGCTGGTACACCAGACCATGATGACATTGTAAAAATTAATAATAAATTGGACGAACTGGTAATAAATAACAATAAGCAATTTACAACAAATTCAGAAATTTTTAAAATAATAACAGAATTAACTGAAACAGTAAATAATATTAAAGGCGATACCGCCAACAGGAAAATAAAAAGAAAACGAAATCAATATGTTATTCATGAACTGCAAAATCTAATAAATACAATAACTTTTGGTAAAATTGGAATTTTAAATCCAACAATTTTACACTATGATGAATTAAAAAACATAACATATTACCAACACGGTATTATGACTATAACAGATTTAATGGACATTTCTAAATTTAAAATAGCCCAAAAAGGAAACATAATTATAATTTATATTAAATATCCTAAAATACAACTAACATGTAAGTACTACGATGTAAGAGCCATAGCTCAATTAGATGGTAAGCTTATTATTGACCAGAACATAATATATTGTAAAAATAAGTTTTTTAATATTCAAAATTGTAAGACAGAAATTTCAAAAACCTATTGTAAATTAAATAAGAAAAACACATGTTTGTCAGAAATTTTAAATAAAAAACAAGGAAAATGTAACAAAATAAAAGAAAAAAATTTACAAATTGAAGAAATTAAATCAGGAGCGATATTAGTTTCAGGCAAAAACATTGTAGATAATCAAACATTAAATGGAACATATTTAATAACATTTGAAAATTATACTATAATAAATAATCAATCTTATGAAAACATTGAAGTAAAAATTTGGAATTATTTTAAAAATAACCACATTAATAATTTTGAAATATTAGAATATTTTGAAACAACCAATAAAATGTTAAAATTAGACAATATAAATATTTTAGCAGAACGGAACAAGAACATAATAGTAAATTCATATTTTTGGTATATAATTTTAATCTTGGGAATAATTTTCATAACTTACTTAATACTAAAATTAAAAAAATCTCGCGCAATTCCCAAACCAATCGAAAATGCGCAATTTCAAGAGATCACTTACAATGCTCTTTTAAATCAAATATCTAAATTAACTCAAAATAATAGTGAATCGGGGACGATTCATTTTAGGAAGGGGGGAGTTAACGATAGCCTCCGCATAGAAACCTTAGCATAACTGTAAACAAAAATTGAATCCTTGCACTCTGCAATTACACTGCCTCATAAACTAGAAACATAATTCACTTTTCTGATTATTTAAGAATTCGATACGCTTTTTCCGTTCTGTATCCAAAAATCCATATCGCTCGCCCTCACACGAAGGCATAACAATAACAATCATAAATAAACCACTTAACATTCCGTTGGAATTTGATGTCACAGCTAAAAATGTAATTCAACACTTTGTTCTGGACTCAATGAAGCTGATGCTTACACTTCAGCTCTAACCTTAAGTAAACAAAAGTAAATTGTATAAATACTAGTATCTTAGAAATAAAGAATTGATTTGTATCTTACAATCCAAAGTAACCACAAGCGTTTTTATTTAATCCGCGCGTTCGCGGATGTAAAATATATATTTTTTAAAAAAATCCCTCGATACGGGAATTAATTTGTATAGGTATCTAAATATTTAAAAACTTAAATAAAATAATTATTAAATGCCTATACATATGCTAGCTTACCTTTGTGTATTCAAACATAACCATTTAACAAACGCAGGAAGCAACTAATATCCGAGCAATTACTTGCAAAAAATTTCCAGCAAACCCTTTCTGCTTAATAAAGACAGTAAGCGTAAGCCATAAAGTAAAATACAAAAACACAAACAAAATAAATATAACTAGATGCACAAACATATATGCATATATATTTAGTGCAAACATATATTCCTCATCATTATACAATAACATACATCAATATGTATGTATAATTGCCAAGCGTAAAATATATATTTATATATTCACATATTTCGATAATTACTATGTACAAGTGGATAGTTGCTTACGTATAAAATATACATTAGAGGAAAAACTTTTTCCAATTCCATTTCCAATCTCTCTCTCTTTTACGGAAAAATTAAATAATACGAGTATTTGCATATACATCAAAAAAAAAAAAAAATAACAACAAAATATACATACATACTTTGCACGAACTATGCAAAATATATATTAACATATTTGTACATACACATATTATAAGTCCAAATTGGCAACTATACGGCAATACCTTTTGTTATTTGGCAAACAAAAACAAGCAGGATTGCGTACAAAAAGTGAATTGATCTCTCTAACGAGCTCTCAATTACTTAAAACAAAAACAAACCGAACAGAATTACAAGACATTACAGCTTATTCCTTGCTAGCATATAGTACATTAGCACAAACAATTCGTGCATACTTAGGCACAAAGCGAATTGATCTCTATAACGAGCTCTCAATCGCACAAAGCATAAGTACATACATACATATGTATATACAAGTCCGAGTATTAGGGTGTACCTAAATACAAAATTTCGGACATCAAATATTTTAATATATAACAAAGGCGGTTTAAAAGTAATTTACAATTCAAAATAAAATATAAATAAAAATAATATTGCAATAACATTGCAAAACGATATTAATTAAAAATACGTTTTTACACATATAATCTAAAACCAAAAAAAAAAAAACTCTTTAAAAGAGTATTCAATTTATTATACTTTATCGCTTCTATTAGAATATCATAAATCAGTTTACACTGAGAAAATCTTTTACAGTATTTTAATATACAAATATACAATATAATAAAAATGGTTAATAACGAAAAAAATCGTAATACACCTGCAGCAGCTTTACGCTCAAAACAGGCTATTAAATTCATTTCAGAAAGTGACATTTTAACAAGATACTGCACTAGATTTGCCTCTTCACCGATTCACGAAAACTCGGAATCGTTACTAGAAATCAAAATTGTAAATCTTAATAATTTTTGGACACGACTCCAAGCGGCTCATGATGTCATAGTAGAATCTGAAGATTCAGATCTACCTCAACATTTTAAATCATCGGCTTACGATATTTACGAAAACTGCTTGGACCAATATGAGGAAACCAAAGCTATGATCTCCGATCAATTAAAGCTAATTAAAGCAATTGCCCCTACTCTCCACAGTAGAGTAGAGCTGCCACAAATGGACAGTCACGAGGCAAGTTCAGGCATCCACCTCGAGTTGCCTGCATGTGACACAGAAACATTCTATGGAGGTTATGAAGAATGGCCGTCCTTCCGGGACATGTTTACAGCCGTTTACATCAACCATCCACAACTATCAAAGGCACAAAAACTGTATCACCTCCGATACAAAACAAAAGGTCAAGCAGGCGTAATAGTCAAACAGTTCGCTTTCAATGACGAAAATTTTAATTTTGCTTGGGAAACTCTAAAAGCACGTTACGAAAACAAAAGAATATTGGTCGACAAGCAAGTAACGACACTACTAAACTTGCCTAAAATCAAGAAAGGAACAAGTGAAGAATTTGTAACACTACAATCCACTGTTTCAAATTGTTTGTCCATACTATCGACATTAAATATTCCCACAGACAGCTGGGACCCAATTCTGGTAAACATTTGCACCGCCGCATTGCCAGAAAAGTCGTTACTTCTATGGGAGCAATCGCTCTCATCACGAAAAAAGTGCCCAACGTGGCAACAGATGAAAGATTTTCTCACCACCCAATATGAAATTGCGGAAAGGTTAGAAGAAAAAACTAAGAACATTAAACACGACCAAAATAGAAGCTTAAACAGACCCCAAGTTAGAAGCAAAAACAAATCAAACATAATTTTTAACAAAACACAATCGTTCACATCCGAACAAAGAAAACACACGTCATGCGAACTATGCACAAGAGGGCATAAGCTTAAAACTTGCGAGAAGTTTAAAAAATTAAACATTAACGAAAGGAACAACTTTGTCAGATCAAAAAGACTCTGTACAAACTGCTTGTCCAATACACATAATCTTAAAAATTGCAAAAGTAAATACAATTGCATATATTGTCCCAAAAGACACAATTCAATGCTGCACTACAGCACATACCCTAACTCACCCTATAAAAGCGCTAATAAATCAAGAACCACGGGATTAATTGCAAACACAAATCCCAAAAACCAAAATTGTAAAAAAAGCCAAGAGACACCATGTTGCTCAAAGGCACAAAAAGTTCAAACGCTGCACAGCGAAGCACAAGGTGGACTTGTTACTGAACTAGTTACCACCATACCAACTCAAGTTGAGGACAAATACCTTAATACAACACACACAATTAAGGAAATTACAAAAGTTAAGAAAACTTCCATTAACAAACAAAACTATACAAGATCAGTATTGTGAGCACTTCTCTAAAGCCTCAAATACTCGATCAAATAATATAATAATCTCTAACGAGCTCTCAATTACTTAAAACAAAAACAAACCGAACAGAATTACAAGACATTACAGTTTATACATTGCCAGTATATAGTACATTAGCACAAACAATTCGTGCATACTTAGGCACAAAGCGAATTGATCTCTATAACGAGCTCTCAATCGCACAAGCATAAGTACATACATACATATTTATATACAAGTCCGAGTATTAGGGTGTACCTAATTACAAAATTTCGGACATCAAATATTTTAATATATAACAAAGGCGGTTTAAAAGTAATTTACAATTCAAAATAAAATATAAATAAAAATAATATTGCAATAACATTGCAAAACGATATTAATTAAAAATACGTTTTTACACATATAATCTAAAACCAAAAAAAAAAAACTCTTTAAAAGAGTATTCAATTTATTATACTTTATCGCTTCTATTAGAATATCATAAATCAGTTTACACTGAAAAAATCTTTTACAGTATTTTAATATACAAATATACAATATAATAAAAATGGTTAATAACGAAAAAAATCGTAATACACCTGCAGCAGCTTTACGCTCAAAACAGGCTATTAAATTCATTTCAGAAAGTGACATTTTAACAAGATACTGCACTAGATTTGCCTCTTCACCGATTCACGAAAACTCGGAATCGTTACTAGAAATCAAAATTGTAAATCTTAATAATTTTTGGACACGACTCCAAGCGGCTCATGATGCCATAGTAGAATCTGAAGATTCAGATCTACCTCAAAATTTTAAATCATCGGCTTACGATATTTACGAAAACTGCTTGGACCAATATGAGGAAACCAAAGCTATGATCTCCGATCAATTAAAGCTAATTAAAGCAATTGCCCCTACTCTCCACAGTAGAGTAGAGCTGCCACAAATGGACAGTCACGAGGCAAGTTCAGGCATCCACCTCGAGTTGCCTGCATGTGACACAGAAACATTCTATGGAGGTTATGAAGAATGGCCGTCCTTCCGGGACATGTTTACAGCCGTTTACATCAACCATCCACAACTATCAAAGGCACAAAAACTGTATCACCTCCGATACAAAACAAAAGGTCAAGCAGGCGTAATAGTCAAACAGTTCGCTTTCAATGACGAAAATTTTAATTTTGCTTGGGAAACTCTAAAAGCACGTTACGAAAACAAAAGAATATTGGTCGACAAGCAAGTAACGACACTACTAAACTTGCCTAAAATCAAGAAAGGAACAAGTGAAGAATTTGTAACACTACAATCCACTGTTTCAAATTGTTTGTCCATACTATCGACATTAAATATTCCCACAGACAGCTGGGACCCAATTCTGGTAAACATTTGCACCGCCGCATTGCCAGAAAAGTCGTTACTTCTATGGGAGCAATCGCTCTCATCACGAAAAAAGTGCCCAACGTGGCAACAGATGAAAGATTTTCTCACCACCCAATATGAAATTGCGGAAAGGTTAGAAGAAAAAACTAAGAACATTAAACACGACCAAAATAGAAGCTTAAACAGACCCCAAGTTAGAAGCAAAAACAAATCAAACATAATTTTTAACAAAACACAATCGTTCACATCCGAACAAAGAAAACACACGTCATGCGAACTATGCACAAGAGGGCATAAGCTTAAAACTTGCGAGAAGTTTAAAAAATTAAACATTAACGAAAGGAACAACTTTGTCAGATCAAAAAGACTCTGTACAAACTGCTTGTCCAATACACATAATCTTAAAAATTGCAAAAGTAAATACAATTGCATATATTGTCACAAAAGACACAATTCAATGCTGCACTACAGCACATACCCTAACTCACCCTATAAAAGCGCTAATAAATCAAGAACCACGGGATTAATTGCAAACACAAATCCCAAAAACCAAAATTGTAAAAAAAGCCAAGAGACACCATGTTGCTCAAAGGCACAAAAAGTTCAAACGCTGCACAGCGAAGCACAAGGTGGACTTGTTACTGAACTAGTTACCACCATACCAACTCAAGATGAGGACAAATACCTTAATACAACACACACAATTAAGGAAATTACAAAAGTTAAGAAAACTTCCATTAACAAACAAAACTATACAAGATCAGTATTGTGAGCACTTCTCTAAAGCCTCAAATACTCGATCAAATAATGGCCGGTACGCTGTACGACTACCACTAGAGCCACAATTTTGCAATGCCCCACATAAAGGTAGAAAAAGCAAGGTCAGATTCCCTCTGACAACCACATATAAAAACACAAAAATATGTTCGTAACCTTTCGACCCCGCAGGATGGCATCCGCCAATAATGATCAAAAAATCCTGCTTAAAAAATCACAAGTTATGTGGCGCTCTACTAAACGCCAAATTAGTGCATACGCACTAAAACATAAAATACACAATTGTATCAAAAAATCGAAAAATCGACATTTTAAATAAAATCTTAAACAAAATTAAGTTTCAACGAGCACCAAATGCCCAATTCGATAGTGTGGCGCACCTAGACTTACAAAAAGCAAAGGTCGTTCTTATCGTTCTTACATAAGCGCTCCTCATATGGGTAGTGGATGGGATTCTGTTGTCAAATTTTAACATTCTACTTCAAAAAAGTAGCTAGAAATTACCACAGTACAATTCGAAATGAAGCCGTTCGCAATTCACGGCACTCTCGCAAGATCCCTCTAATTTCATAGTCCTAAATCTAGGGCTAAGGAGTACCCATTCTGGCCACATCTGAGCCAGGCATGGAGTAACTATCCTTTATAAGCAGAGGCAAATTATAATTAACCGGTATACCATACCGATGAAATAAGAAATTTAAATAACCGCTAGTAAAATAAATAAAAGCAAACATTTTTTTTCTATAATACTAAGTCGTCAAAACACGCAAAAGGAAATTACTACCTAAAGCACCACTACTTACATAAAATACAAATGTATACTAAAACCAAAATCGCTTCTTACAGCTTATATTATGCAACCTCGGCTACTTCGCCAACACTAAGCAAATTACATGTATCACCTTATACAAAATACTAGGCAAAATATTCGCCTAGGGGGCCCAGGATGTTTAAATGAGTTAAGCATCCCCCCACTTTAACCGGAAAAACTAGCACACACTAATACTTGACGACACCACACTCGCACACAAGACAACTCACCACGCTTGTACATCCACCCACTAAGCATAAAGGATGGTCTCCTAAGCAGATTCAAAACATTCGTGCCAGCAATTTCGTCACATACAATTCGCTACCAACATTCGTTTTACACACTGCGCCGCGTCGACGCCTTTCGCCATATACGCATCGCTGATACAAATTGGATTCTTCGCTACCAAGTTCGCATAGACACTGCCTCTTCGATACCTACGCGCTTCTACGGGGATTTTTACCTTTTCTTATCGATGCGCGGAAATTCGACCAGCCGCACCGTGAAATCATCTTCGGCATTGCAGTCTCGCCGCCCCGCATATTACCATTTTTTTTAAATAAAACTTAAAATATTTGTAACATTTAAGTTTATAATTTTGTTATTATATATTTTTAAAATAAAAACAAAATTTATAATAAAATAAATTTTGTATCCTTTAAACATGGTCCTTCGAGCCATTCCGAATGGCACTATTGGTTCCGTCCAATAAAAACAAAAAATACCTTAAAGTCATGGTGACAAACTAAAATATAAAAAAAACGATACAAACTTCTACAAAATCAGTGCAGTGGCGAACA
Organism: Bactrocera dorsalis; assembly: GCF_023373825.1. Lineage (NCBI taxonomy): Eukaryota > Metazoa > Arthropoda > Insecta > Diptera > Tephritidae > Bactrocera > Bactrocera dorsalis. The sequence goes on from NC_064305.1 coordinate 45,357,910, forward strand.
AAAACAAACAAAAAACAACCAAAACAGAGTGCAGTGAAAAACAAAAAAAAAAAAAGGATAGTGACCCAACCAGAACAAAAATCAAAAAAAAAAAACAAGATACCCATATTTTTATATACATACATATACAACAAATAGACAAAAAAGTGCAGTATCGCAACAAAAAAGAAAACACATATGTATATCTGTATACATATTACTTAACTAAAGTGGTGGAAAAAAAAAAAAAAAAAAAAAAAAAAAAAGTGCAGGAAATAGGGACGAAATTCCTAATTAAACAAAAAAAACATTAACACATGTTAAAAGTTCGAACCAACAAAACAAAAATTACATAAAAAAAACAGTGGAAATAAACTAAGAACAAGTGTTTGTTATTATTCGGGCGCGAAACCTAAAAGCATACAAAAAAGCAATAAATAAACGCGCGAAATCTAAAAACGCCTAAACATTAAAACAACAAAGCATACAAAAAACGGATAAAACGGGCGCGAACAATTAAAACAAATATACAAACAAACAACAGCGCAAGGAGGTAGCTGGAGCAAAGAAAGAGAGACAAAACGCAGAAGGAAATAAATCAGCATAAATATATATTAACATCTAAGAAGCCCCTGAAGGAACTAAGTGAGCGTATTCAATCCATTTTTCTATAATTTGTAATATACATATATGTATGTATTAAAAAGAAAATACGGATTTACATACTCATATAAAATCTGTAATAAAAATCCGTTAAAAGTTTGATATAATATACATATACATACATATGTATAGGTATCTAAATATTTAAAAACTTAAATAAAATAATTATTAAATGCCTATACATATGCTAGCTTACCTTTGTGTATTCAAACATAACCATTTAACAAACGCAGGAAGCAACTAATATCCGAGCAATTACTTGCAAAAAATTTCCAGCAAACCCTTTCTGCTTAATAAAGACAGTAAGCGTAAGCCATAAAGTAAAATACAAAAACACAAACAAAATAAATATAACTAGATGCACAAACATATATGCATATATATATTTAGTGCAAACATATATACCTCAGCATTATAAAAATAACATACATCAATATGTATGTATAATTGCCAAGCGCAAAATATATATTTATATATTCACATATTTCGATAATTACTATGTACAAGTGGATAGTTGCTTACGTATGAAATATACATTAGAGGAAAAACTTTTTCCAATTCCATTTCCAATCTCTCTCTCTTTACGGAAAAAGTAAATAATACGAGTATTTAAATATATATCAAAAAAAAAAAATAACAACAAAATATACATACTTTGCACGAACTATGCAAAATATATATTAACACATTTGTACATACACATATTATAAGTCCAGATTGGCAACTATACGGCAATACCTCTTGTTCTTTGGCAAACAAAAACAAGCAGGATTGCGTACAAAAAGTGAATTGATCTCTCTAACGAGCTCTCAATTACTTAAAACAAAAACAAACCGAACAGAATTACAAGACATTACAGTTTATACATTGCCAGTATATAGTACATTAGCACAAACAATTCGTACATACTTAGGCACAAAGCGAATTGATCTCTATAACGAGCTCTCAATCGCACAAGCATAAGTACATACATACATATTTATATACAAGTCCGAGTATTAGGGTGTACCTAATTACAAAATTTCGGACATCAAATATTTTAATATATAACAAAGGCGGTTTAAAAGTAATTTACAATTCAAAATAAAATATAAATAAAAATAATATTGCAATAACATTGCAAAACGATATTAATTAAAAATACGTTTTTACACATATAATCTAAAACCAAAAAAAAAAAAACTCTTTAAAAGAGTATTCAATTTATTATACTTTATCGCTTCTATTAGAATATCATAAATCAGTTTACACTGAGAAAATCTTTTACAGTATTTTAATATACAAATATACAATATAATAAAAATGGTTAATAACGAAAAAAATCGTAATACACCTGCAGCAGCTTTACGCTCAAAACAGGCTATTAAATTCATTTCAGAAAGTGACATTTTAACAAGATACTGCACTAGATTTGCCTCTTCACCGATTCACGAAAACTCGGAATCGTTACTAGAAATCAAAATTGTAAATCTTAATAATTTTTGGACACGACTCCAAGCGGCTCATGATGTCATAGTAGAATCTGAAGATTCAGATCTACCTCAACATTTTAAATCATCGGCTTACGATATTTACGAAAACTGCTTGGACCAATATGAGGAAACCAAAGCTATGATCTCCGATCAATTAAAGCTAATTAAAGCAATTGCCCCTACTCTCCACAGTAGAGTAGAGCTGCCACAAATGGACAGTCACGAGGCAAGTTCAGGCATCCACCTCGAGTTGCCTGCATGTGACACAGAAACATTATATGGAGGTTATGAAGAATGGCCGTCCTTCCGGGACATGTTTACAGCCGTTTACATCAACCATCCACAACTATCAAAGGCACAATAACTGTATCACCTCCGATACAAAACAAAAGGTCAAGCAGGCGTAATAGTCAAACAGTTCGCTTTCAATGACGAAAATTTTAATTTTGCTTGGGAAACTCTAAAAGCACGTTACGAAAACAAAAGAATATTGGTCGACAAGCAAGTAACGACACTACTAAACTTGCCTAAAATCAAGAAAGGAACAAGTGAAGAATTTGTAACACTACAATCCACTGTTTCAAATTGTTTGTCCATACTATCGACATTAAATATTCCCACAGACAGCTGGGACCCAATTCTGGTAAACATTTGCACCGCCGCATTACCAGAAAAGTCGTTACTACTATGGGAGCAATCGCTCTCATCACGAAAAAAGTGCCCAACGTGGCAGCAAATGAAAGATTTTCTCACCACCCAATATGAAATTGCGGAAAGGTTAGAAGAAAAAACTAAGAACATTAAACACGACCAAAATAGAAGCTTAAACAGACCCCAAGTTAGAAGCAAAAACAAATCAAACATAATTTTTAACAAAACACAATCGTTCACATCCGAACAAAGAAAACACACGTCATGCGAACTATGCACAAGAGGGCATAAGCTTAAAACTTGCGAGAAGTTTAAAAAATTAAACATTAACGAAAGGAACAACTTTGTCAGATCAAAAAGACTCTGTACAAACTGCTTGTCCAATACACATAATCTTAAAAATTGCAAAAGTAAATACAATTGCATATATTGTCACAAAAGACACAATTCAATGCTGCACTACAGCACATACCCTAACTCACCCTATAAAAGCGCTAATAAATCAAGAACCACGGGATTAATTGCAAACACAAATCCCAAAAACCAAAATTGTAAAAAAAGCCAAGAGACACCATGTTGCTCAAAGGCACAAAAAGTTCAAACGCTGCACAGCGAAGCACAAGGTGGACTTGTTACTGAACTAGTTACCACCATACCAACTCAAGTTGAGGACAAATACCTTAATACAACACACACAATTAAGGAAATTACAAAAGTTAAGAAAACTTCCATTAACAAACAAAACTATACAAGATCAGTATTGTGAGCACTTCTCTAAAGCCTCAAATACTCGATCAAATAATATAATAATCTCTAACGAGCTCTCAATTACTTAAAACAAAAACAAACCGAACAGAATTACAAGACATTACAGTTTATACATTGCCAGTATATAGTACATTAGCACAAACAATTCGTGCATACTTAGGCACAAAGCGAATTGATCTCTATAACGAGCTCTCAATCGCACAAGCATAAGTACATACATACATATTTATATACAAGTCCGAGTATTAGGGTGTACCTAATTACAAAATTTCGGACATCAAATATTTTAATATATAACAAAGGCGGTTTAAAAGTAATTTACAATTCAAAATAAAATATAAATAAAAATAATATTGCAATAACATTGCAAAACGATATTAATTAAAAATACGTTTTTACACATATAATCTAAAACCAAAAAAAAAAAAACTCTTTAAAAGAGTATTCAATTTATTATACTTTATCGCTTCTATTAGAATATCATAAATCAGTTTACACTGAAAAAATCTTTTACAGTATTTTAATATACAAATATACAATATAATAAAAATGGTTAATAACGAAAAAAATCGTAATACACCTGCAGCAGCTTTACGCTCAAAACAGGCTATTAAATTCATTTCAGAAAGTGACATTTTAACAAGATACTGCACTAGATTTGCCTCTTCACCGATTCACGAAAACTCGGAATCGTTACTAGAAATCAAAATTGTAAATCTTAATAATTTTTGGACACGACTCCAAGCGGCTCATGATGCCATAGTAGAATCTGAAGGTTCAGATCTACCTCAAAATTTTAAATCATCGGCTTACGATATTTACGAAAACTGCTTGGACCAATATGAGGAAACCAAAGCTATGATCTCCGATCAATTAAAGCTAATTAAAGCAATTGCCCCTACTCTCCACAGTAGAGTAGAGCTGCCACAAATGGACAGTCACGAGGCAAGTTCAGGCATCCACCTCGAGTTGCCTGCATGTGACACAGAAACATTCTATGGAGGTTATGAAGAATGGCCGTCCTTCCGGGACATGTTTACAGCCGTTTACATCAACCATCCACAACTATCAAAGGCACAAAAACTGTATCACCTCCGATACAAAACAAAAGGTCAAGCAGGCGTAATAGTCAAACAGTTCGCTTTCAATGACGAAAATTTTAATTTTGCTTGGGAAACTCTAAAAGCACGTTACGAAAACAAAAGAATATTGGTCGACAAGCAAGTAACGACACTACTAAACTTGCCTAAAATCAAGAAAGGAACAAGTGAAGAATTTGTAACACTACAATCCACTGTTTCAAATTGTTTGTCCATACTATCGACATTAAATATTCCCACAGACAGCTGGGACCCAATTCTGGTAAACATTTGCACCGCCGCATTGCCAGAAAAGTCGTTACTTCTATGGGAGCAATCGCTCTCATCACGAAAAAAGTGCCCAACGTGGCAACAGATGAAAGATTTTCTCACCACCCAATATGAAATTGCGGAAAGGTTAGAAGAAAAAACTAAGAACATTAAACACGACCAAAATAGAAGCTTAAACAGACCCCAAGTTAGAAGCAAAAACAAATCAAACATAATTTTTAACAAAACACAATCGTTCACATCCGAACAAAGAAAACACACGTCATGCGAACTATGCACAAGAGGGCATAAGCTTAAAACTTGCGAGAAGTTTAAAAAATTAAACATTAACGAAAGGAACAACTTTGTCAGATCAAAAAGACTCTGTACAAACTGCTTGTCCAATACACATAATCTTAAAAATTGCAAAAGTAAATACAATTGCATATATTGTCACAAAAGACACAATTCAATGCTGCACTACAGCACATACCCTAACTCACCCTATAAAAGCGCTAATAAATCAAGAACCACGGGATTAATTGCAAACACAAATCCCAAAAACCAAAATTGTAAAAAAAGCCAAGAGACACCATGTTGCTCAAAGGCACAAAAAGTTCAAACGCTGCACAGCGAAGCACAAGGTGGACTTGTTACTGAACTAGTTACCACCATATCAACTCAAGTTGAGGACAAATACCTTAATACAACACACACAATTAAGGAAATTACAAAAGTTAAGAAAACTTCCATTAACAAACAAAACTATACAAGATCAGTATTGTGAGCACTTCTCTAAAGCCTCAAATACTCGATCAAATAATGGCCGGTACGCTGTACGACTACCACTAGAGCCACAATTTTGCAATGCCCCACATAAAGGTAGAAAAAGCAAGGTCAGATTCCCTCTGACAACCACATATAAAAACACAAAAATATGTTCGTAACCTTTCGACCCCGCAGGATGGCATCCGCCAATAATGATCAAAAAATCCTGCTTAAAAAATCACAAGTTATGTGGCGCTCTACTAAACGCCAAATTAGTGCATACGCACTAAAACATAAAATACACAATTGTATCAAAAAATCGAAAAATCGACATTTTAAATAAAATCTTAAACAAAATTAAGTTTCAACGAGCACCAAATGCCCAATTCGATAGTGTGGCGCACCTAGACTTACAAAAAGCAAAGGTCGTTCTTATCGTTCTTACATAAGCGCTCCTCATATGGGTAGTGGATGGGATTCTGTTGTCAAATTTTAACATTCTACTTCAAAAAAGTAGCTAGAAATTACCACAGTACAATTCGAAATGAAGCCGTTCGCAATTCACGGCACTCTCGCAAGATCCCTCTAATTTCATAGTCCTAAATCTAGGGCTAAGGAGTACCCATTCTGGCCACATCTGAGCCAGGCATGGAGTAACTATCCTTTATAAGCAGAGGCAAATTATAAACAACCGGTATACCATACCGATGAAATACGAAATTTAAATAACCGCTAGTAAAATAAATAAAAGCAAACAATTTTTTTTCTATAATAATAAGTCGTCAAAACACGCAAAAGGAAATTACTACCTAAAGCACCACTACTTACATAAAATACAAATGTATACCAAAACCAAAATCGCTTCTTACAGCTTATTTTATGCAACCTCGGCTACTTCGCCAACACTAAGCAAATTACATGTATCACCTTATACAAAATACTAGGCAAAATATTCGCCTAGGGGGCCCAGGATGTTTAAATGAGTTAAGCATCCCCCCACTTTAACCGGAAAAACTAGCACACACTAATACTTGACGACACCACACTCGCACACAAGACAACTCACCACGCTTGTACATCCACCCACTAAGCATAAAGGATGGTCTCCTAAGCAGATTCAAAACATTCGTGCCAGCAATTTCGTCACATACAATTCGCTACCAACATTCGTTTTACACACTGCGCCGCGTCGACGCCTTTCGCCATATACGCATCGCTGATACAAATTGGATTCTTCGCTACCAAGTTCGCATAGACACTGCCTCTTCGATACCTACGCGCTTCTACGGGGATTTTTACCTTTTCTTATCGATGCGCGGAAATTCGACCAGCCGCACCGTGAAATCATCTTCGGCATTGCAGTCTCGCCGCCCCGCATATTACCATTTTTTTAAATAAAACTTAAAATATTTGTAACATTTAAGTTTATAATTTTGTTATTATATATTTCTAAAATAAAAACAAAATTTATAATAAAATAAATTTTGTACCCTTTAAACAGTATTAGTTAAGAAAGGTTAAGATGTAATTTGTCGATGGAAATTGGAATAAATTTTTATAAGTCGATTGAATAATAACATAGCAATTTTGTTAAAATTGCACGAGGTCGTGTAATGGTCAGGATGACCGTGTCGGCGCACCCTAATGGTGTGTGGATATTGGTATGCGTGTGTGCGTGTATGTGTATACAGTTTAGGGAATTTCATTAAAAGTCTAAGTTCCTCATTATTCCATCAGCCGCTAATTATGCTGTGATTGGTTGTGACTTCAAGAAGTACCCCATTAGCGGGGCAACAGCGTGGCGTCGCCACCATCGAGTGTGGTTGTCTGCATGTCGTCTCTTCAAGGAATACCGTTTTAGCGGGACGACAGCGTGGCGTCGCTATCGCCGAGCGTGGTTCGGTGGTAAGATCAAAAGGAAGAAAACGACGTAGAGTCAGTCGAGTTGAGGACTTGATCTTGTGAAGTCGTGTTCAAGAGTTCAAGTGTGAAAATATTGTGAAGTGTAAGTGTGAAACCGAAACTCGCTACGCTGTAACCATGTCTAACGAAGACAATGGTATTCCGACATATGCAAGTACAAATCAATTTCAAATCAAGATATTATCAGTAATATAAAAAGCGCGCACTTCTCTCTTTTTACGTACACACATATGTACATATGTATGTATGTGCGTATGACATTCTCACAAATAATATATGCGTACGCATGTAAATCAAAAAATACAAACTTTCTTCTGGAAAAACAACAATAGTCCCAAAAATCATCATACATACCTACAATATGTGTACACATGTAAGTATGTGCGTATGACATTCCCACACAAACAATGAATACACAACATACATACTTACATGCGTTCACATGTGGATATGTCACCCGCAAAAATTACAAATATTGTTCTACAAAAACAACAATCGTTAGAAAAAGCATCAGAAACCAATATGGCAGCCAAATTGTCGGCGTCAAAATTTATAGTAAATTAACGTACTTTCAAAAAGCAGACACCTTTACATCTCCCCGAGCATGCCTTGCCCACAAGCGTCTTTTCGCGACGATTTCAAAAGCTAAAATTCATACATTGAATATATTTCTAAAATTTTATGGAAGGAAAAAGTGACAACCCCGCAAATATATATCTAGAATTTCCAACATAGTTTATTTGTCGATTTTCAAGTCAAGAAATATTTCAAAGAAAATATTCAATATTCCTCAGATTTATGTGTACAGTCAATCCCGGTTAAGTAGTACTCCGCCTAAGTGCCAATCCCTCTTAACTTCCTGTATCTTGGTGCATCTCAAGCTTTGTTTTTTGAAATACATTCAAACTATTGTTTTAAGTACGACTCGGTTAAGTGTCCGCAGTCGCTTATGTACCATATTATATCTTTATTTTTAACAAACCACAAAAATCTGTATCTTTGAGTGTGGGATTGACTGTATTTGTCAAGGAATATAAAAAATAGTTGTAATTTTGAAATATTTTTATGCGGTTGGCAAAAATTTGCGTCGATATGTATGCAAGCTCACACACAAACATACATATTTATGCTGGTTTGTTGGCGAAACTGTACAGCGGCAAGCAAAGCGGTGACAATCGGCGGCCATTCGTTTATTTTTTTCGGGACAGCTTGGATTTTCTACCAACAACACAATGTTTGACTTTTTGACAAAACTTGAAGTTCGGACATTGGTTGTCCATGACAACGGAATTTTTGTATGAAACAGTGGGTGTACATATGTATATATTTACACACAAAGTTATGTGTTGACAAATTTACAAACATTATGCGAATGATTATTTCAAATCTGTTTACGTGCACACAAAATTACATACATACATATGTATGTGAATATGTGAGCATTATGCGTATGGCTTTTAAAATCTGTTTACATGTACACATAATTATTAGTGATGAGCGATATTTCACTACCGGTGGTTTTTTCACTGTGATTGAAAAATCGCAAATCGCAACTGCGATCACTTTTAATAAATAGCAGTTCGCTTCTATGAACTGCAACTGTGATCGCAGTTCGAACCTGTGAATTGCGATCGCAATTCGAAACTGTGATCGCAGTTTGAACCTGTGAATTGCGATCGCAGTTCGAAACTGTGATCGCAGTTCGAACCTGTGAATTACGATCACAATAGCAAATAGCAGAAAAGTAACAACTTTCTTCAGGGTATTGTATATATCGTATATGCTATTTTTCGTCATAGCGGTTTGAAGTTTTGAGCGTAACGTTCTTATAATTTTTAATAATGGCAGCAAATGTATCAAGGAAAAGAAGTGAAGTGTGATGTTTGAAGTGGTAGATGAAGTATAATCAAAATGGAATATTTTAATTTGTTTTAATAAAATTTTTAATTTTACTTATTGTTAAAACCAAATTTGAAAGCTTTTTGTGATGAAAACAAGAATTGTAACTAATTACTTTCAGAAAAAATGATGGAATAAAAAAATTACGGGTTTTTAATATTTTCCCAAAGATTAGGAAACTCGCGTTAATTATTTGGTCTTGAAAATATTAAAAGCGGGTATTCTGAACAAATAAATTATCAACCACACTAATGGTAATTCCTTCTAAGAAATGTGTGAAACCATCATACCAACATACAAATGAACTATGCAATACGCCCTAAGTGTCAGGTAACCGAACCGCTCCAACATTTGCGAAAATGTAGTGAAAAGAAAGGCGGAAAAACTTGAATTTAGTTACAGGAGCCAAAAGAGAATTTTTCCGCCAATAACGACAAAATGTTTCCGTCGTTCCCACGACAGTCGGGTCTACGTAAGTGGAACAGACCCGGACTTTTATTCGGCCAAACAGTGTCAGATTGGCAGAATCTGCCGCTACAATAACAACAACAACGACGTTTGAACGCCGACTTAGTTGCGATCGCAATAGCAATATAAAATCACAGTGATTTAAAAATAGCAATCACTGAAATCACAGATATTCTAAAATCACAATATCGCTCATCTCTAATAATTATATGCAAGTTAATGACAGCCTCCACACAGCCACTTGACCATAACTGTAAACAATATTCAATCTTCACACTTTGTAGTTGTGCGGCTTCATAAATTAAAATAGAATTCGATATACTTTTTCCGTTCACATTATAATAAACAATTCTTATCTAAACAATATTTGTAGCCCTCACAAGAAGGCATAATAAAATCAAAACAGAACACTTAACGTTCTGCCTAAAAATGCTGAATATGATATTAATGTAAATTGACACTTTCTTTGTTTCAAACTCAACTTCAATGTGTAATAACTTTAAGCAAATAATAAGTAAATGTATAAATATTAGTAACTTGGAAATAAGAGATAGATTTTGTCTCTGCGCGTTGGCAGATAGAAAAAATATATTTTTTTACGAATTCCCGCGATACGGGAATTAATTGGCGCCCAACGTGGGGCGACGAAAAACAAAATATCCTGGGAAAAGGATACGTGATCGTGGATCCTTATAAAAGATAAATAATAAAAATATAAAATCCTCGTGCGAAAGGTAATATGCAAAAAAGCATAATAATAATATCTCAATATTCAACAGAAAGCCTATGATGCTAGCGCTGCGTACTTTAGTTTGTATAATAATTTGTTTATTATGTAAACTTTAATAAAATAAAAAAATAAAATATCTCAATAAAAGTGAGAAAAGTTAAAAGTCAAAACCAAAACATGCTATGCCGCGTAAACTAACAAAAAATAATAATACGAAATCTAATATATAACACATGTCGTGTCGCCAAAACAAAAAAAATGTAATTAATATTAAAATAAAATATATTATAAATATAAAATTAAACATTAATAAAACATATTACCCAAAACACACTAAAAACTAAAACAAATTAATGTAAATAAAACTATCAAACAAACAAATACATATCAACAACATTTGTGACTACAGCAACGTGAGAAATGCCAGAAAACTTATAGAAAACAGTGAGAGTAAAGACGAAACAACAAGAAGACAACAGAGGAAAACATTGGAGAAAGCAGTAAGATTAATTAATCATTATTGTTAAGAAAAATAAATATGTTAAAATTATAAATTATATATATATATATATTTATGGGGAACACCCAAATTAAACCTAAGTATATTAGATTATACTATTGTAAAAATTGTGGTGGGGATCACGAAGAGAAAAAGTGAAAAAAATAAAACATAATTTCTGGTTTGCGCAACCAATAATAAAATAAAATAAAGCTGCGATTCACCACCTTCGGGGGGACCCTCCATCTTAGAATAAATAAAAAAAACTCTGCGATTAACTGCTATGAAATAAAAATATAAATTAAGGCTCGACCAGCCGCATAACAAAATAAAAAGACCCCCATAACTTAGCTCAATTCTGCGAATCCTACATAAAAGGACCCTCCAGAATAGAAGAGCATCTCTTCCTAGAAGAAATTATACAAGTATAAAATAATAATAAAGTTCTTTCTCTAAACTAAAAAAAAAAAAATAATAATTAATCATGGTTAATGAAGCAGGATTAACGGTAGATTTAATAACGCGCCTAATTGCGGAAAGCAATATTACAATAAGGCAAGAAATTGGCAGATTAAAAACTCAAGTTGAAATTGAAACACACAGAGTAACAGATTTTCACACGGAAATAATAAATGACAACATTCAGTGTCATGAGTCACTAGATGTTATAAAATCATTACCAGAATTTTCAGGAAGGATAAACGCTTATGTTAGCTGGCGCGAAGCAGCACATAACGTTATGGGTCTATATGTAGGAGGTAGCCGAAAGTACTTCGCAGCCCTTACGATTTTGCGTAACAAAATTACACTAGAAGCAAATGACACATTAACCAACCATGGTACTGTGTTAAATTTTGACGCGATAATTGCGCGTCTCGATTTTGCATATTCGGACAAACGTCCAATACATATCATAGAACAAGAAATGAGTGTTCTACGACAAGGCTCAATGACGGTCATTTAATATTATAATTTTGTTAACAAAAAACTAACATTGAGAATTGAACAAAAAGAATAGAGACCAGGCTCTTAGAATATTTATAACTGGACTTAACGCTCCATTAAGAGATATTATATTTTCCCTCTGTCCGGAAGATTTGCCCGACGCATTGGCCAAAGCTCAGGAATTAGAGTCCAATAATCAGAGAGCTCAATTTGCACAAAATTTTGCAAATGAAAGGACAAGAGTAAAACAGTTTTATCCAAGTAATAATTTACGATTTCCTCAGAGGAGCAACATGCCAAAACCAGAACCAATGGATATAGATCCATCTATGTCTAGATCATACCGAAGGGAAAATTACCCAAAGCCCCAATTAAACAATAGCCATAAATACCAAAATTTTGGAAAACCATAGGCCAGTACAAGCCATCAAGCCGATATGGACCAACCAAATAGGTATATTTCAAATAAAAACATCCAAGGAATAAAACGACTAATTATAGCTTTCACCCACAGGAGAAAACCCAGAAGATAAACAACATGAATGAGAGTCATTTTTTAGGCAAAGAGGGGATGAACTCCCCTATCTAAAGCTCTACGACTCAAAAATAAAGAAAAGTTTAAAAGCTCTAGCCGATACAGGAGCAACCTCTTGCTACGCTAAGCCTGGGGTTTATAATAACAAAAACGAACTAGCCATTTATAAACGGATAAAAACCGTGAACGGCTATTCCATAATAAAGCATTACCATATAATAACCATATTTGGGGTCGAAGAAATTTTCTACGAAATAGAAGGTTTAGAATCGGATCTCCTTTTGGGATACAATTTCCTTAAAAAAATTGAGGCACTTATCGACGTGCCCAATGGGAAAATAAATTAATTGAAAAAAAAAATAATAATAAAAATGAAGCAAACAGTATAAACATTTATTTTGAAAATAAAAATGGAGAAAACTTAAAAATCAAGGAACAAAAAGTTTCTGCACATTTAACCGAGTGAAATATCAGTAAAAATAAAAAAGAAAACAATAAGGAACAAAAAGCTTCCGCTAAACTAACCGATAAAAATATTGATATAAATAAAAAAATGAAGGAACATAAAGATTCCGTAAAACTAGCCGAAGCAACTACCGGCAATAATATATTAAAAAAATTTATTTTGGGACAAAAAGATCCTAAAACGCCAGCTGAAGATTTATACCAGCAGAATAAAAATAATAAATATTACCACACCACAATTAAATCCTTAATGCAAAGGTTAAATATTGAAATTTACTTTTGTGATCCACGTCATAGCGCAACTAATGGACAAGTTGAAAGAGTTCATTCAACGATAATCGAAATAGCCAGATGTATAAAAGAAGAATACAATATTGTCAGTAATTTAGAAACAGTACTTAGAGCAGCGCAACAATACAATACAACAATTCATTCAGTAACGAAATTTAAACCAAATGAAGTACTTTATAATAGGGTAAACCATGAAAACTTACCAACCACTTTAAAGCAAGCACAGGAGAAAATGCTAATGTTTCATAATAAACATAGAACAGATAAGCAATATCATCCTGGACAAATTATTTATGAAAAAATAATAGGAGAGAGAAATAAATTACAACCTAGGTATAAGAAACAACAAGTTAAAGAAAACTTGGGGAATAACATAATAATAAATAATAGAAATAGAATTATACATTAAGATAACATAAAATCATAATTAATTAGAGGTTTTCAAAATGATCCTTTCAATTTTCACATTAATAATTGGCTTAACGACAGCTGATATCATAGATTACACCCGACAGGACTACGTACTTATTGAAAATGGAGACGTTTCCATTTATGAAGAATATGGAGATATATTTCACATCACGAATTTAACAATCTTTGAAAATATAAAAAAATAATATAATATACAGAAGAAAAAAGAAGTTTTATAACAATGTGAAATATGGAATTGATAGTAATGATAATTTAGAAAATATCACTCAAGAAACAGAACCAGAAATATTATTAATTGAAACTTTATTAGGACAGTTAAAACAAAACCATGTTAGACAAATAAGAGGAATAAATGAATTAGGTACACTTTGGAAATGGATAGCAGGAACTCCAGATCATGACGATTTCATAAAAATAAATGATAGATTAAATGATCTAATAAAAGAGAGTGTGCTTATGACCGCACGACTGAAGTAAAACTTCTTTCTCTCTATCTATATATATATATATGAATGTGTGTGTGCAATATATACATGTATGCATATATACATATATTTATTTCCTACAAAAAGTTTCTATTTAAGTTCAATCACTGTATGTATGATGTTCTCTGATACATACCAGGAACTGCAAAACTCACTTTTTCCTTGAATCAGCTCATACGCAAAAGTTTCTAACTATTTAAGTCCAATCACTGTGCGTGCCGAAACTCAAAGAGTCACGCCCGGAACACATAGAGCGGGGCAGGCTGCAAGCGACATCTGTCAAATATTAAAATACACACGTTCTTATGGACACAGTTATGTAGTTGTGCAGCTGTCTAAATAACTGTGTCCTTAAGAATGTGTGTATTTCAATATCAGATTCAGATGGCGCTTGCAGTCTGTCGCGTTCTATGTGTTCAGCACATCAATTTGTCGAAGCATTGACGCGACGAGACGCGAAAGAAACTAACAAACGATCGCCGATTGTTACCGCTTCCCTTGCCGCTGTAACAGCTTCGCCTTCCAACGTGCGTAAATATGTATTCATATGTATGAACTTGCATAAGGAGCATGCGTGCATGTGTTTATGTTTTCATATTCATATTCATGCATACATATATTTATGTCTCTTCATATTCTTGCGTATGTGAGACAGAGACATAATGTATTTTGTACACATTTTCGGTGTCAAAATGAAACAAAATATAAACAAGCAAAACGAAATTCTTCGTTGGGAGTCTCTTCATATTCTCTTCTTCGGCATATATGCCTTGTCATCATATGCCGTAAATACATTGTATATTTCTGTCTCTTCATATTCTCGGTTAGAATAGGTGAGAGAATTGTAAACAATGTTAAGTGCCCTGGAGACGATCAAATAATTGCGTCAAACACTTTAATTGTGTTGGTATCGTCGGCTCTCGTCGGCTACACGTACGCTACACCGACTTGTTGTCGGCTCTGTTTGATGAAAATCAAAAATTTTTGATATTTCTATGTATTTCACGGACGATAATTTGATCGTCTCCACTCATGTTTGACAAGCATGACTCATTTGCAGTGAAGACTTCAAGCGAAGAGGACATACATACTTGCGGAAAAGTGAAGTGAAGCGAAAAAGAGTGAAGTGAAGAAGAAAAAAGTTAAGTGAAATAAGCGTAAAATTTTAAAATAAATAAAATCAAATCAAATAAATTACAATAATAAAATAATTAAAGTAAAATCAAATAAAATAAAATAAATAAACTAAAATAAAATAAAATAAATAAACTAAAATAAAATCAAATCAAATAAATTAAAATAATAAAATTTTTCAATTTTTTTTTCATAAGAATTGCAGCACATGCCAATAAAAGATAATCATCATCCGACGATGACATGACGACCGTTCGCTACGAGATCAAAAATAAACTGATGTTTGACGTGTTAATTTGAACGTTTGCGGGCAACACACGATTGAACATCACTAACACATATGCACTGTTTGACGCAATTATTTGATCGTCTCCAGGGCACTTTAAAATTGCGAGGCGAATTCCGACCTTACATACAATGTTAACAAATTTTATGTTCTCTTCCTATACTTTTAAGTTCTCTGGTTCTTGCAAATTTGTTTACATGCACACATACATAATTACATATGTATGTACGTGAATATGCGCGACCGCTTCGTCTTTTAATATGTACATGTGAAAATGTTCAATATTTCTCTTATTCATGTGTACAGTCAATCCCGGTTAAGTAGTACTCCGCTTAAATGAAAGTCATCCCTCTTAACTGCCTATATCTTGCTGCATCTCACGGTTTGTTTTTTGAAATACATTCAAACTATTGTTTTAAGTATGTACGACTCGGTTAAGTATCCGCAGTCACTTATGTACCATATTATATTTTTATTTTTGACAAACCACAAAAATCTGTATCTTTGATTGTGCCACATAACCGGGATTGACTGTATTTTACGCGGCTTGCAAAAATCTGCGTCGATATGTATGCAAGCTCATTTATATATATTCATACATATTTACGCAAGTTTGTTGGCGAAGCTGTTAGGCGGCAAGGGAAGCGGTAACAATAGACAATCGTTCGCTTATTGTTTCGGCACAGCTAGGATTTTCTACCAACAACACAATGCTGTGTCGACAGATTGACTCGTTGACATGGAAGCAAAAAACGCGAGCTTCGCCATTGGTTGTCCGTCTCAACGGAGATTTCGCATGAAGCATTGAGTGTACGTACATATGTACTGCATCTAGACAAATTTACAAACATTATCCCTATGGTCTAGCATATTTGTTTACATGCACACATAATTATATATGAGCACATGTGCGACCGCTTGGTCTTTTAACATGATATCGAAACTTTTAATAATTAAAGGAAATATATGTGTGTACATATACATATTTTTGTATATAGTAAATACATATATGACCTGTCAAACCCATATAAAATGTATATTTAGGTAGTAATACCTGCAAAGATTTTATGGTATACAAATACATAGGTCAAATTCAAAATACACACTTATGTGTTTTCATAACAAATATACATATGTATGTATACCGATCTATAAATTATAAGCAGAGTCGTTTGAGCATAGTAAATAAGCGAATCTGTACGCATACATTACTTTACATTGGAATTCGCATTATTTTTCTCATTTAACAGTGAAAATGCTCAATTCTGCTATATTCGTGGTGAAACACGCTTATAATTTGTCTGTGGTGAAACTGGACCATCTCGACCGAGTTAGCCAAAAATATTTTTACGATCTCCGCGCCGTGAACCTTCTCTATATTAAACGTTCTCTGTCTATATTATACGTTCTCTGCGTTCACCTCGCCTGATTACACTTAGGCGAATCACACTAAGGCGAATCACACTTGGGCGAATCACACTTAGGCGAATCACACTTTTCACCAGTTTACTCCCCAAGCCAAGCGCGCCTAAAGAAGTTTTACTTCAACAATAAATAACAATAAACAATTTACTACAAATTCAGAAATTTGTAGTAAAGTAATAACAGAATTAACTGATACAATAAATAATATAAAAAGTGATAACACAGCCAGAAAAATCAAAAGAAGAAGAAATCAATACATTATACATAAACTACAAAATATTATAAATACAATAACATTTGGGAAAATAGGAATTTTAAATCCACCAATTTTACATTTTGATGAATTAAAAAACATAACATATTACCAACATGGTACAATGACCATTAATGGACATTTCAAAATTTAAAATAGCACAAAAAAGAGATATAACTATACTTTATATCAAACACCCTAAAATAGAATCAACATGTAAATACTATGATGTGAAAGCCATAGTTCAATTAGATGGTAAGCTTATAATTGATCAGAACATAACATATTGTAATAATAATTTTTTTAATATACAAAATTGTAAAACTGAAATTACAAAAACATATTGAAATTAAATAAAAAAGTACATGTTTGTCAGAAATATTAAATAAAAAACAAGGAAAATGTAAAAAATTAAAACAGAAAAATTTGAAAATAGAAGAAATAAAACCAGGAGCAATATTAATTTCAGGAAAAAATATTGTAGACAATCAAACATTAACTGGAACATATTTAATAACATTTGAAAATAATACAGTAATTAATAATCAAACTTATGGAAATATAGAAACAAAAATCTGGAATTATCTTAAAAATAACCATATGAATAATTTTGAAATTTTAGAATATATTGAAACAACTAATAAACTGTTAAAATTGGATAATATAAACATCTTAGCAGAAAGGAATAAGCATATCACAGTCCATTCATATTTTTGGTACATAATTTTAATCTTGGGAATACTTTTCATAGCTTACATAATATTAAAATTCAAAAAATCTCGCGAAACTCCCAAACCAATAGAAAATGTGCAATTGCAAGAAGTCACATACTGCGCGTCATCAGGTTAGCACACCGCTGGTTTTACTGGTTTTGGCTAATTTAATTTAAAACTAAAGAAGCTAAAGCTCTAATTCTTTTAGTGGTTATAAATAAATAAATTTTCCACTAAATAAAACAAAAATTAATGATTCTCTATTTATCATTTTTTTTTTTTAATTTATTTTTCAAATCAACCAAAAAATTAACAATTTCATTTAGGTCATCAGGTTAGCACACATCACTTTTTTTTAATTTTTTTAACCTTTTGAGATGAGAACTTATTTCTAAACTTATATATTAAATAATTTACATATTTTTAAATAGTTTTAATAATGAGTCGATCCTCCCTTGTTGAGAATGATTTCAAAGATGCGGTTTGGAAGCGATTCGTATAACTTCCCAATATAGTTCAAAGAAATAGCTGACCATGCACTTTTAATGCCTTCAATTAATTCCTCTTTGGTGGAATATTGTCTACCGGACTCGTAAACTTTGCGAGCCAGCCACCCCCACACGTTTTCGATTATATTTATGTCCGGTGAGTAAGGCGGCCACTGTAATAAATCGACATTTTGTGCTTCAATCCAAGACTTAATCATCCGGGCAGTGTGGATCGGAGCATTGTCGTGTTGGAAGCGCCATGGTACATTTCCAAACAAACTTTTAAAATGGGGAAAAGCCGTTTCGAGTACGTTTTTATATGTATTTGCATTCATATTCGTGTTTAAAAATTGCAGGTCGCACGTACCATAGTAGGAGATGGCTCCCCACACCATTACTCCGCCCACACGACTATGAAGTCGATCCAAATGATGTTCCTCCTTCCGAAGATCATGGAAGTAATAATTGTATCCATCGGGTCCTTCTAAATTAAATTTCTTTTCATCTGAAAAGACAACATAGTGCCAATCAGACTTCCAGGCCATGTGTTCTCGTGAGAAATTTAGTCGTAATTCCTTTCGTGCATCGTTAAGTGGTGGTTTTTTCTGTACTTTCAGTCTCTTCAAGTGTGAAGCATTCCTTATAACTCTTTGAATAGTAGATAAACTTGCTTTTACGCCAACATTTGTCCTGATCTTTGCGGTCGACTCGTGAGAGTTGGATGCTTCTCTCAAAATCGCTCTCTTATCAATATCGGAAAGCACTTTATTATTACCGCCTTTATTATTTCGACCATATCCCGGTTTATTACGTAAGAAATTGTATATAACTTTTCGACTCCTGCCGGTTTTTTTTCGATATTTCAGTTATTGAAAGCTTTAACTCTTCAAATGCTTCGATTTTTGCTTTCTCTTCAACCGATAACGCTTTTCCTTTACCCATATTAATGAAAATAGATCACGTGAGCAGTACAAAAAATTTGGTGTCAATAAGTATTCAATTTCCGAAGATAAATGAAAGACAAATTTGCCTGTGCTAACCTGATGATGCAAAAATTGCGTAATTTTCCGATTAAAAATAGAAGAAAATAACAAAAATCAAATAACGGGACATTATTATCGCATGTTCTCTTTGCAAGTGATGGTGCATACACAGATGAAAGAAATAGAAAACAATAAAGTAGCAGTTAGTTAACAACAACAAAAACAGAAGCAATCATATTCGGTTGATGAAAATGTGCTAACCTGATGACGCAAAGTAATGCTCTTTTAGACCAAATACATAAATTAACTCAAAATAATAGTGAATCGTGGACGATTCATCTTAGGAAGGGGGGAGTTAATGACAGCCTCCACACAGCCACTTGACCATAACTGTAAACAATATTGAATTTTAACACTTTGTAGTTGTGCGGCCTCATAAATTAAAATAGAATTCAATATACTTTTTCCGTTCACATTGGAATAAACCATTCTTATCTAAACAATATTTGTAGCCCTCACAAGAAGGCATAATAAAATCAAAACAGAACACTTAACGTTCTGCCTAAAAATGCTGAATATGATATTAATGTAAATTGACACTTTCTTTGTTTCAAACTCAACTTCAATATGTAATAACTTTAAGTAAATAATAAGTAAATGTATAAATATTAGTAACTTGGAAAAAAGAGATGGATTTTGTCTCCGGCGATCCAGTCGACACGACGTGTTTCATTTTCTCTGCGCGTTGGTAGATAGAAAAAATATATTTTTTTACAAATTCCCGCGATACAGGAATTAATTTGTAAATGTCTTTTAAGATTTTATCAAAACTTCAAATGCCCAAAGTAAATAAATACATATGTATGTATACAAATATATAACTTAAAAAACATATATTAATTATAATTATATTAATTAAATATATAAGTAATAATACAAATATGGCTTAATTATACATTTCAACAGATTTAATGGAATTCGTCATTAAATGTGTCAAATTGCACTTACATACATATGTACATAGGGGCCATCCATAAATTACGTCACATGAATTTAAGGAATTTTTAACCCCTCCCCCCTCCTTGTCACAAGTTGTCACATTTTGAACTAGCCCCCCTTTCGTGACGTCACACATTTTCCAATTTTATGGATTTATCAAAAAAAAGGCTATTCTATTTATTCTTATATTTTTTAAATAATCTTTAATAAAATCAACCTTTAGTTAAATATTAAAGTACAGGCACAACGAATGACTAGTCAAGAAATAATAGATACTTAAATATGCTAATTAAAACTACAAAACTTAATCATCTTGTGCCCACGGACTTTTGACCCACTCCTTTATATCATTTCCTACTGGTAAATCAGGCACTTCATTTTCGTTCTGATGTCAGGAACATCTTTCGTATCAAAATCGTCCTCTTCCATCCATAAGGCATCGTCATCATTCATTAAACAGAGAATCTCTCGGGTACGTCCAGCCGCAATTCTTTGACGACGAATTTTCGCGATAGGTAACAGCTCTTGTTTTTTATGTGATTGTTTGTGTTGATTGATGGCTTAATATGAAAAAAAATATAGGCCACATATGCTACACGATCTTTTAAACAAGTATGACTCGACACTAGGGCATTAACTGTCATATGGAACTTGTTATAGATGGGATGATGAGCCACAGCATAGTCTTAGCATAACAATGTGCTCTACTCTGCTCCGAGTTTTGTTAGGTAAAAAACTATAGCTGGAACGGTAGCAAAAAATTAAATTCTGCGCTATGCTCTGGCGTAGCGGTAGCAAAAAATTGGGAGCGGTAGCACAGCAGAGCTAATGGAAATTTTCATGTGCTACAACTCCCGTATGCGTTTGTTGTTTTTCTTTTATTTGCTATTTTCTGTCGTAATATTTGAATTAATTGAATAATTCAAACAAAAAAATGTTATGCAAATCATTTTGGCACTTGATGCGTCAAGTGACTTTATAAATCTAAAATCAAATATTTTAAGAAATATATTAATAAAGTCATTTAGATAATAATTGAATAAATTATATATATTTTTTTATTATGTAAAATATTTACCATTTTTATATTACCAAAAACATCATCTATTCCAAATGTATTACAATACTCAATTACTATGAATTTTCGAAATTAATTCTAACTACATTCCTTTCGCCTTTTTTATATACATTAGGGTGTTTTTTTTAACTATTAATTTTTTTCAGTCCCGTCACGAAATTTCCTTGGAAATGCCATACAAAAACTTCCTTAAAATGTTTAACCCTAAATATTAACATTAAAAACTGGACCAAGACATGTAAAAATTGTCCATAGAAAATACACGACAATCCTGATTTTTTATCTTTAAATTCCTACAGATCAGAGATATTTTAAGGCATCGCTTGACTTTAGACGCATGTTTCTCAGAATTGTTCACACTTCTTCTTCACGTTTAGAGCCCCGTAATACCTCGCCGGTGTGAGTTTCGACTTTGTTGCTCTGGCCACTTTTGTAGAGTATACTTATTACATTTTAATTTTCGTCAAGCACTATCCGACTCGAAAGACCAAATGTTTGACAAGTTGTTTCAAGTGCGCATGTGCTCTTGTAATCATATGTGTACTATATATGTGGGAGCTATACCCAAGCACTTATAAGTTAAATTCCTTTTGTTTAAATCAAATTCAAGTATTGCGATTTCATATTGTTTTACAATTTAAAAAGTACAAATTTTATTTAATAATGAAAATGATTATTGTAAAAAAACGAAACGATTGACAATTAATTTTGGAAAAAGATACTTTGATTATAATTTAAGTAGTCACAAGCGTCACATAGTTTTTATAAAAAGACAAAAAGGTTTAGCAGTTACTTTTGAAAAAATACACTCCGATTACAGACCAATTTTTCACATGCGCACGGCTACGCGTTTCCTCGTCAAGTCGTTGTCTAGCATTGGCATTTTCTGGTTCGGAGTATGTTGTTCGAAACTTCTTGCGAAAAAGAGCTTCTTGCGAAAAAGGGTTTCCGTGATGCTTAAACCCAACATATATACAACTTAACCTAAGGCAATTTTTTGTATTGTATGGGAGTTGAATATATGTGCATATGTGTTTTTTTTTTTTCTTTCAATTAGACAATAAGTAAATTAGTTAAAAACAAAATATATAATATTATAACAGAAATAGATGAACTCCAGTGAGAACAGCTATTATATTCAAAATTCTATAATTAAGAGTTTATTTACAATATTTACAAAGCTTAATCTCTAAAAGGTAAATCTAAAACGTGATTTCTTTTAAGCCTTCGAGTTGTATCGCTATTATCCAGTAAAGTTTTTGCCAGAACATGTTCATGACCATGTAACTTGTGCTTATACTTTTTATTTCTTCTTTAACGTATTTAATATTTAAATCTTTGTGTATTTGATCATTAGCCACAAACCAAGGGGCGTCAACAATAAGTCTAAGAGTGGTGGACTGATATCATTGAAGGATTTCAATATTTGATTGGCTTGCAGTACCCCATAACTGGATACCATAGGTCCACACAGGCTTCAAGATAGCCTTATAAAGTCGAACTTTGTTCTCCAAACTGAGCTGTGATTTTCGCCCAAGAAGCCAATTCATTTTTTTTGTTTTTATATTGAGTTTCTTTCTCAAGCTTTTAATGTGGCTTTCCCAAGTTACTCTTCGATTTATATCGAGTCCGAGATAGTTTGCGGAATCTCTATGTCGAATTTGTGTATTATTCAAAAATACCGGTGGACAGTCTCCTCTTCTTAGAGCAAATGTGACGTGTTTCGATTTCTCAGCATTAACCTTTATTTCCATTTCTTAATTATATTCACTATACGATGACATTGCTCTGGAGTCCCATGACCTCTCCTAAACCCAAACTGATGTTCCGGTATTATATTGCATTTATCCAAAACTGGTAACAATCTACTCATAAGTATTCTTTCGAAGACTTTAGAGAATGTCACCAGCAAGCTAATAGGACGGTAGGACGACAAAATATTTCGGGTTTGTTTGGTTTTGGAATCATTATAACCTCCGCACATTTCCATTGTGTAGAAAATTGCATTATAAATTAATGATAAAAATCTAATACTCTTTTGAGGGAGCATTTTCGTAACTCTTCCGTCAATTTTATCGTAGCCTGGTGACTTTTTTTGATTCAGTTTGGCGAATTCTTCTTTAATTTCAGAAACAGTTATTTTACGAATTGGAAGACACATTTGACAAGGTACATCCAGGAACTGTATTATTTCAGTATCTTCAGGTGCAAGATTTGAATTTGGTTGAAACGTTGAGTATAAATGTTGAGCAAATGCTTCAACCTTTTCTATGGCAGTTTAACACCAATCTCCGCTATAATTACGTATGGTAACATTTCGCTTTGCAGGTCGCTTTAAATATTTGGTTGCTCTCCAAAAGCTGTATTCGTAGTCTTTCGCGTTAGGATCCAGACTTTTGAGAAACTCTGCAGTTGCTTCATTTCTTATTTCATGTAAATGTTTTTTAAGTTGGTTTGATGCTGTATTTTACCTTTTTTTATCTATTGGACACCTACTGGTTTGCCAAATTTTCCGAAGCTTTCGCTTGTTACTTATAAGGTTCCTAAGCTCTGCTGATATAAAAACAGCATTCGCTGCCGTAGCTTTGGCTCCTCATACCTCCTTCATGAATGATGTTTGTAAATGTTTCCACAGCCGTATCCACTTCTAAATCAGTTTTAAGAGAAATATTTGTATTTCGTTTGGCATCTATCCAATCTTGAAATAGCAAAATATTTGTCCTAGGTGTGACAATTTTATATTTATTTGAGAGTGGCGGAAGAGCAGTGCCATAAGTAATTACAATAGGCGAATGGTCTGAGCTTAGGTCATAGTTATCAGAAACATCCAGATGATGTAGTGATACTCCAAAATAAACTGCAAAATCTAAAATATCTGCTATTTTGCGGGGGTCTGATGGCCAATACGTTGGTTTCCCCGTAGATATTGTTGAAAAATTGTTGGTATTTATGCAATTATATAGCTCCCTTCCCTTGGGATTTGCCAATCTTGATCCTCACCAAGGATGCTTGGCATTATAATCACCGCCAGCGATAAACTTACAGCCAAGTTTTCTAAAAAAATTGCAATAGTCTTGTTCTTTGAGACGAAATCGTGGTGGAAAATACACTGAGCACACAGTAATATTAAATGACATGCATTTAACATTAATGCAAGCGGCCTGTATAACGTTTTCATTTATTATTTCCATAATATTATATCTAAGCCCGCTTTTTATTAATACTGCATAGCCACCATGAGCTCTATTATCTGGATGATTTGCAACAATTAGATCATATCCATGAATTTTAAAGTGTGACCTATTTGTAAAATGAGTTACTGATATTAAAAATATATCAATGTAATTAGATTTGAGGAAAAGTTTTACTTCTTCTGTGTGATTGGAAAGCCCATTCGCATTCCAAATAGCAATTCGAATATCTACTTGCAAATTTTTGATATTAACAGAAATATGATGTTGAGGAGATTGTTTGTTAATTCAAATTGTTTTGCTAATAAAGCTTCGATTCCTTCGAAAGGATCCTCGTTATTTAAATTTCTATTTTCGCGTAGTATCTGTGCATAAGTTGGGCAGCCACTCCTATTATTAAAATCATTTGTCCTGTAAGAAGTTGAAACATTATGCCCTGAGGAGCATTACTTGTGTTTAAATGAGTTAAGCATCCGCCCACTCTACCCGGAAAAACTGGCGTACCTTAATAAAACAGCTCAGTTCACCACAGCAGATGACACTAAAACAGAACTCACCACATCTGTAAACAAACCTACGCTGCAAGAAGGATGGACAAAAAAAAAGCAGATACACTTCGTTAAATACAATTCGCTACCAACATTCGCCACGTCAACAATTCGATCAACACAAGCCGATCAATTACATTCTATACTAAGCCGCGACAACGCACAGTACAATTGGATCTTCGCCAGATTTCATCTCAACCCGGTTCCTAGGAGCGATCAACTCACACGTTAGCATATTGATACCGATCGACAACAATCCTGCGCGCTACGCTCAAAGCTTAATAATGAAGCATCCTGGTACTCCTCGTCCGCTCGCCGGGGATTTTAATCGTACATTCGCACGTAGCGAGTACATTTAGATTTTCCAACATAATTTGTAAATTAAAATAACTTATATAAAATAAAAAAAGCATTTTTTCTTGCCCCCGATTATTCGTGGTCCTTCGAGCCATAGTGACAGGCACTATGGATTTTTAAACAAAAAAACAAAAAAAATGAAATAAAACAAAATTAAGTGCTGTGCGGTGAAGAGCAGTGGCGAACAATCAAAACAAAAAAAAAAAAAAGAACCAAAAAACATAAAACAAACGCAGTGTGCTAAAATAAAAAAAAAAACAAAAAGTGACAAAAATTATAACTAATAAATGTACAAACAAAAGTAACATATACAACAAAAGACAAAAAAATAAAAAAGTAGAGTGGAGCAAAACAAAAAAAAGGTGTGGTGACTCGGCAATAACCAAAACTGCGGAGACAAAAACATAAAATTACAAAAAAAACGAAAAGTGCACAAACAGCAAGAAGAAAAAACAGATTACGAAAAAAAATCAAAATATAAATAACAGTTCCAACAAAAAAAAAACAAAAACAGCAGACAGAATATTAGGCGCGAAACCTAAAATCGAAACATAAATCGGGCGCGAAATTTAAAAATACAATAAAACAATAAAATTCAACAAAAATACACAAAAACGGAGCAAACGGGCGCAAACAATTATAACAAATACACAAATACCTGCCAAAAAGTATCCAGAATTCTTCATTTCCCCCCTCTCATCGCCCGAACGGAATTTACATACAAACAAAACAACAGCGCAAGGTGGTAGCTAGAGCACAGAAAGAGGGACAAACGCAGAAGGCAGCATAAATGCATACAAAAAAAAAAGCCCCTGAAGGAACAAAGAGAGCGTATTCAATCCAATTTTCCAATTTGTTACATGCATATACATATGTACAAAAAAAAAATTACTGATATATATACTTATATCACATCGGTAACCAAAATACGTTTTAACATCACAATAAAACGGTTGCCTAACTTTTAGGGCCCAAGTTTAGTTTACGGGAAAACCCGATAAAAGTTTGGTATTATATATACATTTATTTTCAAATGCTTATATGTTAAGCGTGCTTTGGTGTATTCAAACACTTAACAAAAACAAAAAGCGGCCAATATTAAACCATTCACATGCGAAATATTTCCGGCAGTCTCTTATGTTTAATAAAGCAATAAGCACGACTGCATACAGTAAGAACGCAAAGGTAGAAATATTTAAAAACATAAAATAGAAAACAAAAACATAAACAAAACTAAAATAACTATATTTACATACATATATGCATATATAACTATTTAGTGGAAACAGATATTCATTATATTATTCATTATATATATATATATATATATATATCATACATATCGTCACCTGAAATGCAAAATAACGTAACAACATTTTCAGAAATTTAGTGTCGCATGAATGAAACACGAAATAAAATCGAACCTGAGTGAAACAAAATATTAATATTGGTTAAGACTGGTTTATACATGACCGCAGAACCAGAAAATGTTGAACATATGCAATATTATGTATATAATTTGAAGTAGTGAAACGTAATCAATAAGACACTCAATTTCGATTTTTTTGATGATACGTTATTTTGCATTTCAGGTGACGATATGTTTGTATAATTGCCAAGCGCAAAACCTACACATATACATATATTTACATACATATATCTAGACGACGATTCTAATAGACACTACGTAAAAGTGCATATTTACTTGAATATGAACATCTACATATGTATGTAAGTACATAAGAGAAAATTACTTTTTCAATACCGTGTTCAATTTCTCTCTCTCAAAAAAAAAATATAACATTTAAACACAAAAATACGGCAAAGATTCTACCGGTTATACAAAACACAAAATCTCACAAAAAAAGTTCAACAAAACATATACAACTTGTGAGAACTATATACATACATATGTATTAACACACAAATAATCAAAGTCCACATTCGCCATTATCCAGCAATACCTCTTGTTCTTTGGCAAACAAAAGCAAGCAGGATTGTGGACAAAAAGCTAATTGATCTCCCTAACGAGCTCTCAATTGCTTAAGAACAGAAACATAATTATAAATACATAAAAACAAATACTTATGTAAATAGCGCATTGATCTCTTCAACGAGCTCTCAATTTCACAAAACATAAGCAATCTTCATAAGCACATACATACTTACATACACACAAGTCCAAGTATTAGGGTGTACCTAAATACTAACATAAGGACGTAAAAGGTGGTAATAAAGTAAAAGTGCGGATAGTTTCAAACTTAAAGCTAAAATAAAATAAATAAATAATATTATATCGCAAAAATGGTCAACAACGACACTAATCAAAATACACCTGCAGCAGCTACACGCTCAAAACAGGTTGCTAAATTTATGTCAGAAAGTGACAGTTTTTTAAGATACTGCACTAGATTTGCATCTTCACCGATTCACGAAAACTCGGAATCGTTACTAGAAATAAAAAATCAAAATCTAAAAAAATTTTGGACTCGCCTCCAAGCGGCTCATGACGCCATGGTAGATTCTGACTATTCAGATCTTCCACAAAATTTTAAATTATCTGCTTACGATATTTACGAAAACTGCTTGGACTAATATGAAGAAACGAAAGCTATGATCTCCGATCAGTTAAAGCTCATTAAAGCAATTGCACCTACTCCCCACAGTAGAGTAGAGCTGCCACAAATAGACAATCAAGAAGCAAGTTCAGGCATCCAACTCGAGGTGTCTGCATGTGATACAGAAACGTTTTACGGAGGTTTTGATGAATGGCCGTCCTTCCGGGACATGTTCACAGCCGTTTACATCAACCATCCACAATTATCACAAGCGCAAAAATTGTATCACCTCAGATACAAAACTAAAGGTCAAGCAGGCATAATAGTAAAACAGTTCGCTCTTAAGGACGATAATTTCAATTTGGCTTGGGAAGCTCTAAAAGCTAGATACGAAAATGAAAGAATAATGGTCGATAAACAAGTAACGACACTACTAAACTTGCCTAAAATCAAAAAAGGAATAAGTAAAGAATTTGTAACACTACAATCCACTGTTTCTAATTGTTTGTCGATTCTGTCGACACAAAATATTCCCACAGACAGCTGGGACCCAATTCTGGTAAACATTTGCACCGCCGCATTACCAGAAAAGTCGTTACTACTATGGGAGCAATCGCTCTCATCACGAAAAAAGTGCCCAACGTGGCAGCAAATGAAAGATTTTCTCACCACCCAATATGAAATTGCGGAAAGGTTAGAAGAAAAAATAATCAAAACTAAGAACACTAAACACGGCCAAAATAGAAGCTTCAATACCCCAAGTTGGTAACAAAATCAATTTAAACAAAAACTTTCACAAAACGCAATCGTTCACATCCGAACAAAGAAAACATACGTCATGCGAACTATGCACAAGAGGGCATAAGCTTAAAACTTGCGAAAAGTTTAAAAAATTAAACATTAACGAAAGGAACAACTTTGTCAGATCAAAAAGACTCTGTACAAACTGCGTGTCCCATACACATAATCTTAAAAATTGCAAAAGCAAATTTAATTGCTTATATTGTCACAAAAGACACAATTCAATGCTTCATTACAGCAGATATCCCCTCTCACACCAAAAAAGCGCTCTTACAAAAAAAGCCACGGGTTTAATTGCAAAAGCAAATCCCGAAAGCCAAAACACTAAAAATTGCCAAGAGACACCATGTTGCTCAAAGGCACAAAAGGTTCAAACGCTGCACAGCGAAACACAAAGTGGACTAGTTACTGAACTAGTTACAACCATACCAACTCAAGTTGAGTACAATACAAATAAATGCCTTAATTCACAATTAAGGAAATTTCAAACTCTAGAAGATTAGTATTGTGAGCACTTTTCTAAAGCCACAACTACTTGATCAAATAATGGCCGGTACGTCGTACGACAACCACTAGAGCCACAATTTTCTAATACTTCATATATTGGTAGAAAAAACAAATTAGATTTAGGTCTAACAATATAAAAAACTCAAATATATGTTACTTTTCGACCCCACAGAATGGCTTTCGCCAATAATGAGAAAAAGACAATTTAAAAAAAAAAAAAATTCTAGAGCGTTGGCGGCGCCACTTCTTGTTATTAGTGCATACGCACTTAAATATTACCTATTATAAAATTTTACAAAAAGTTGAATAATATTCATCTACATAAGCGCTCCTCACATTGGCGATTATGGGAATCAGCTATACAAAGCACCAAATTAAGTATAAATCCTCTACTCTACGAATCGAAGCCGTTCTCCATTCACCGGCCACTCTCTCGCAAGATCCCTCTATTGGCAAAGCCCTAACTCCAGGGCTAGGGAGTACCCATTCTGGCCATATCTGAGCCAGGCGTGGAGTCACTATCCTTCATAAGCCAAGAATAAATTAAATGCAAACAATTGCCGATAATACAGAAAAGGCAAATACTAAGCAACCGGTATACCATACCGATGAAATAAGAAATTAAAAAAACCGCAAATAAAATGAATAAAAGCAAATAACGCATCCACATGTTTAATATAATAATAAGTCGGAGAAACCCGCAAAATATAAGACCTAGCCATATGCACCTAAAAGTAAATAAATAACAAATATTATGTTTAAAACAAAAGGCATTTTCTGGATTTACAGCATGTATTCTGCGCCCTCGGCAACTCTACTAGCAGTACGCCGAAATACATGCAGTAGCATATATAAGTTAGCAACAATAACATTTAAAGCAATCAAAAGACACGCGCATCCGTTCTACTCGCAAAAGTGCTGACGATACGTCTTGCGCAGTTTGGCGTGATTCTCTGGAAATCCAGCGTAAAGTGGGAACCGACGTCAGCAGAACTGCAAGCGCATTAAGTTACCATAAGAATTATAAAATTTGTTAAGTTTAGAGTTAAGCGAGCGATTGAACAATAAAGGTCGTAAGACCAGAAAAAGAAGTTAACTTTTACTTTTGACAAGTAAACCCATAACTGGCGCCCGAGCTAAAAGAAGCCCCTACGTCGCGAAGGAAAACAAAAGGCGTTAAGAATCCTTCTTCGGAGAACGTGGAGCGATAAGAAAAACAACTGTGCTAGTGTGAGATCAGGCCCCTTAGTAGCAGAGCAAAAAGGACGCGTTGGACGCAAGCCAACTCATCAGCACCTATCAACATTAGCAACCAACAATATCAAGAGGCAAATAATGAAAGTCGTTATTGTATTGTAAGTTAAGTGATAATTACTAATTAAGAACATTAAGTGAAACCCAGATTGTGAAATTTTTTTTTTACCAAACTAAAATTGAAATAAAACCTTTAAGCATTAATTTGTAAGTGCAAAAACTGAAACGTTATTGAAGTAGAAAAGAAACCGATACGTAAAGAATAGTGGACAATGAGAAAAAATATAAAACGAACTCTTTACCAGACACAACAAAATAAACAATGTCGAACCCAAATAATCTGGTTCGTCCACCAGTAATCAGGGCGAATGATCCTGCAGGAAATTCAGGAACAGCTAACGTTACAATAAACGAAGATGACCTCGTAATCCTAATAGGAAGGGTAGCTTTAGACGTGGTAAACAGGCAGGGGCCCAGCATAGTTAGGGCAACCCTTAACCCGAATGCGGGCTTAGCAGACACTTGCGACCAAACCATCAATATAGAACATGCAAGCAACTTATCAGATTTAGACAAGATACCTGATGTGGTAAAATGTTTACGCGAATTCTCGGGAAATCCCGCCGAATTCAATTCGTGGGAAAAAAGTGTAAATCGAATATTAAATATTTACGAAGCGAGTAAGGGCACACCTAAATTCTACGGAATCCTTAACGTGATAAGAAATAAAATCGTCGGCAACGCGGATGCTGCCCTTGAGTCATACAATACACCCTTAGACTGGGGTGCTATTTGTAAGTGTCTAACTTTACATTACGCCGACAAGCGTGATGTATCCACCCTAGAATACCAAATGGTTTCTTTGGTTCAGGGAAATATTTCAATTGATGAATTTTACCAGGCCGTTTATTCCAATTTATCTTTAATACTTAATAAGCTAGGCTGTATGGAGGTGGGTAGCGAGGCTCGTAATCTTCTTACTCACACATACAGAAACAAGGCGCTAGATACGTTTGTGGGCGGCCTCAACGGCGACTTGCCTAAACTATTGGGGATGAAGGAACCAATGGATCTGCCCCAAGCACTACACTTGTGCCTGAAGCTGGAAAATCAGGGATTCCGCACACGGTACGCACACAACACCAATATGGATCGTAGAGGGATGCAGCGAAACACCGCACCACCTTTACCTTCAAGAAATTTTCAGAGAATTTGCTTACTTACCACAACCACAACCACAACTTATTTCACATAACTTTCCAAATCAAAGATTTGATAGGAACTTAAATGCACAAACACACTTTAACCAACCGCCTATGCGCCCCCCAAAACCGCCGGTGCCTATGGAGATAGATGAAACTTTGCGCTCGCGCCGCATTGACTATATGAACCGGCCACAAAATTATCAATTATACGGCAAAAGGCCACCACAGACCACTTCTGAAAGAAATCTCAAGCCACAAAAGGCACAACGCAATTTTCATATAAGTAATACTCCAAGCGCTACCTCGTACACTGGCTCAGAAGATAATCTGAATGATTATTTGGGCGTGGCGGACGACAATATACAGGAGGAAGGCCAATATTACGAATATAGCGATATTCATTTTTTAGGTTAAGAAGTTCTTCGTTGCCTTACTTTGAATGCCGCACGAAGAGCGGCGAAGTATTCAAATTTTTAATTGACACTGGCTCCAGCTAGAATTATATTCAACCCAATTTAGCAAAAAAAGTACTAGAAAACAAAGATATATTGTTAGCGAAAACTATTGCTGGTGATATAGAAATAAAACACCACACATTTTTACAGCTTTTTAATCAAACAGAAACTTTAAAATTCTTTATACTACCCCCTTTAAGAACTTTTCATGGCATTTTGGGCTATGATAGCTTTCGGCAGCTAGATGCTGTAATTAACATTAGAGAGGGAACCTTAACAATTAAAAATAATTTAAAAATATTAATTAAAGAATTAAAAACAGATGTAGTAAATGCTATCAAAATACACGATGACAACATTACTCTCCATCAAAAAATAGCTCTACAGAAATTGGTTACAGAGCATCCTAACTTATTTTCGGAACCGGATGAACGGTTAACTTATACTACCAAAGTAGTGGGAGAGATCAGAACGTCATCCGATTCTCCAATATATAGTAAGTTTTATCCATATCCAGAATCGCTTAGAGGCGAAGTAGAGAAACAGGTGGAAAAACTACTAAACGATGGCATTATAAGACCATCCAGATCCCCCTATAATTCCCCTGTGTGGATAGTGGCAAAAAACCCGATTCCAGTGGAAATAAACAGTATAGGTTGGTGATCGATTATAGAAAATTAAATAGTTTAACTATAGCGGATAAATATCCGATACCCGAAATAGAGGGTATGTTATCGCATTTAGGCGACAATTCGTTTTTTACCACGCTAGACCTCAAAAGTGGGTTCCATCAGATCCCACTAAAGCCGTCAGACATAGAAAAAACGGCATTTTTGGTAAATAATGGGAAGTTCGAGTTTACTCGGCTACCATTTGGGCTGAAAAATGCGCCCGCCATTTTCCAGCGTACACTTGACGATATCCTCCATGAACATATAGGCAAGATTTGCTATGTGTATATAGATGATATCATAATATTCGGAAAATCCGAGGAAGAACACTTACAGAATCTTCGAAAAGTTTTCGAAACTTTAGAGGAAGCAAATATGAAGATTCAACTGGACAAATGTCACTTTTTTCAAAAGGAGGTAGAATTTTTAGGATTTATAGTATCACAAGAGGGCATTAGAACTAACCCAAAAAAGGTAGAAGCAATTACTAATTTTCCCGAACCCAAAAGTATTAAAGAGTTGCGTTCATTTTAGGCCTATCCGGCTATTACCGTAGATTTATTCGCGATTACGCGAAATTAGCAAAGCCATTAACAATCTTACTAAGAGGCGAAGAAGGCCGAATTTCAAAAAACAAGTCCGCAAAAGTACCGATTAAATTCAATGAATAAGCTAAAGAAGCATTTCAGAAAATTAAAAATACATTGGTTTCGGACGAGGTAATTTTATCTTTTCCAAATTACAATGACGATTTTGAGCTCATAACTGATGCCTCAAATTTTGCACTTGGTGCCGTTCTTTCCCAAAGTGGAAAACCTATTTCTTTTATTTCTCGAACTCTAAGTAAGGCGGAGGAACATTACGCCGCAAACGAGAAGGAAATGCTAGCCATTGTCTGGGCATTATCCACTCTGCGGAATTTTTTGTACGGGCACGCTAAGGTCAAAATCTTTACAGACCATCAGCCCCTAACTTTCGCTTTAAGTAACAAAAATACAAATAGTAAAATGAAACGATGGAAGGCAGAACTAGAAGAGTATAATCACGAAATATTTCATAAAACTGGTCGAACTAACGTTGTGGCTGATGCACTATCAAGAATTACAGCACAGCAACAAATAAATTCAATGTCGGTTATGACGCATAGCGATGACAGTTCAGGTCAAAACTTGATTCAATTCGTGGATGTACCTATCAACGTTTTTAAAAATCAGATATTTTTCAATTGGTCTACAGAATCAAGCTATAAATTTCAAATTGTTTTTCCAACTATTCACCGTCACACTATTACAGAAATAGAATTTTCCGATGAGACAATCATATCTTTATTGAAAAAATATCTAAACCCCTCAGTAATAAATGGGATCAGCGCTCCCGAACCAATAATACAAGAAGTTTTTTCAATCCACTTCAATAAATATCGTATTAGGTTTGCACGAAGAAAGGTAGAAGATGTATTAGAAGAACGAAGGCAGGAAGAAATTATCATAGAAACACACAGAAGAGCTCATCGTAATGGTAAAGAGAACAAATCTCATATACAAGAGAAATATTTTTTCCCGCGCATGAGTAACAAAATAAATAAAATAGTCAAACAATGTAGTATTTGTAAAACAAATGAGTATGATAGACACGCTAATAAGCTCGTCTTAAAAGAGACACCTATCCCCTCATATGCAGGACATATAGTGCATATAGATATTTACAAAACGGAAGGCAATCTCGTGCTCACTGCTGTCGACAAATTCTCAAAATATGCGCAGGTAAAACCAATAAAATCAAAAGCTACTCAAGACATAAAAGAACCTCTAAGGGAACTTCTCTTTCAGTTTGGAGTACCCAAAACCGTACTTTTTGATAACGAAAGGGCATTCAATTCAGCGACTATTACTTTTATGTTGGAAGACATATTAAACATTCAAATTTTCAAATCCCCGCCATATAAAAGTGCAGTGAATGGCCAAATCGAGAGATTCCATTCAACACTTTCCGAGGTTATGCGTTGTCTAAAAGCCGAAAATCGAGATCAATCATTTGCACAGCTTTTAGACAGAGCTGTCTATGAATATAATTACTCAATTCACAGCACAATTAATAATAGACCAATAGAAATTTTTTTCGGTCGTACGGTAAGCACAGACCCCGAACAATTCGAAAAAGCTAGATTAGATAATATTCAAAGAATAAAAGATAAACAACAAGAAGATCTTAAAAATCACAATAGCAAATTACAACCAATTATTGATTATAATCCAGGAGAAACGATTTACGTGAAGGTCCACAATAGGTTAGGAACTAAAATCTCACCTAGGTATAAAAAAAGAGAGTGTGCTTATGACCGCACGACTGAAGTAAAACTTCTCTTTCTCTCTATCTATATGTATATATGTATATGAATGTGTGTGTGCAATATATACATGTATGCACATATACATATATTTATTTCCTACAAATATTTAAATTTATTTTATGTTTTCATTAGTAAATTAATATTTTTGCATAGATCTTTTATTTTTTTGCATTGTTTTATTCGTTATTTTCATTATTGGGTACATCAGTAATTACTGTGGTTGATTGTAAAACCGAGACAATAGGCTTATGATACGAGAAATACGATACATATATTTTAGAATTAAAATTAGACAGAAATCTAGAAAAAACTGCATCGATTGTTGTTCCATGTCTTGTAGTTGGCTTATTACGGTCATTATTCATTTGTAATTCTAATTTATCTCGTAGAAAGTTTCTCAAGAGTTGTCCATCTTCGGATGCGAAATTGATATTGAAATCTCCTGCTAAGATTAGTGGTAACGTATGATAGTTTTCTCCTAGTTCTTCAGAACCTACTCGACCATAAATCATAAGTCTTCTGTTTATAAACTTTATGATATTATTAACTGTGTTATTAGGCGACATGTAAACAACTACCATTATGATGTTTGTTCCATCGTCCAAAACACGGGAAAAATTAGGAAAAATTATTTTAATTTTATTTCTCTTTATTTTTATTTAAATAAAGTAATATTTCAAATAAATTATATTTATTTCCACTATTACAAAGTGAAGATGTGCAAAATGAACTTCATTTCTTCAAAGAAAATTGATGACCTTCATGAAATGTGCATATTCGCATTATTTCGTTATCATTTCCATATTTGTACCAATAGAATTTCTATGGTATATAAATACATACATACATATGTATATTATTTCTTTGGCACATTTGTCTGTATGTCATGAAAACAAATGCGAGCCACATACATATGTACATATGTACATACATTCATAATAACAAGTGTCGCACGCATCTTTCGCATCTCCGTTGTCACGGACAATCAATAGCCGAAACTCAAAGAGTCACGCCCGGAACACATAGAGCGGGGCAGGCTGCAAGCGACATCTGTCAAATATTAAAATACACACGTTCTTATGGACACAGTTATGTAGTTGTGCAGCTGTCTAAATAACTGTGTCCTTAAGAATGTGCGTATTTCAATATCAGATTCAGATGGCGCTTGCAGTCTGTCGCGTTCTATATGTTCAGCACATCAATCTGTCGAAGCATTGACGCGACGAGACGCGAAAGAAACTAACAAACGATCGCCGATTGTTACCGCTTCCCTTGCCACTGTAACAGCTTCGCCGTCCAACGTGCGTAAATATGTATTCATATGTATGAACTTGCATAAGGAGCATGCATGCATGTGTTTATGTCTTCATATTCATATTCATGCATACATATATTTATGTCTCTTCATATTCTTGCGTATGTGAGACAGAAAACATAATGTATTTTGTACACATTTTCGGTGTCAAAATGAAACAAAATATAAACTAGCAAAACGAAATTCTTCGTTGGGAGTCTCTTCATATTCTCTTCTTCGGCATATATGCCTTGTCATCATATGTCGTAAATACATATATTTCTGTCTCTTCATATTCTCGGTTAGAATATGTGAGAGAATTGTAAACAATGTTAAAATTGCGAGGCGAATTCCGACCTTACATACAATGTTAACAAATTTTATGTTCTCTTTCTATACTTTTAAGTTCTCTGTTAAATGAAATGTCGTAAATTTGGCAACGCGGTGAGCCTTCTCTATATTATACGTTCTCTGCGTTCGCCTCGCCTGATCACACTTTTCGTTACGCGTTCGTCAGCTTACTCCCCAAGCCAATTACCGTTCGCCTCGCCTGATCACATTTTTCGTTACACGTTCGTCTGATCACACGTTCGCCTGATCACACGTTCGCCTGATCACACTTTTCGTCACGCGTTCGTCAGTTTACTCCCCAAGCCAAGCGCGCCTAAAGAAGTTTTACTTCAAAAAGAAGTAGTTAAGGAAAACACGTCGACTACGGTACTGACCGAGTCAAATAGGGTAGTTGATAAGAGTAATATTAAAAGCTAAGTACTAAATTTTTTCTTTTTGCAGACTAACGCTTACAGCGACAACAATCTCAGTCTCTGACCGACTTCCAAATTACAGACTTCTCAACAGCTCATATAATTACAATAAGCAAAGGACTGACCAAAATACAAGACGGAACGTTTAAACTGATACACCTTATCAACGTTGA
This sequence comes from Bactrocera dorsalis, assembly GCF_023373825.1. Classification (NCBI taxonomy): domain Eukaryota; kingdom Metazoa; phylum Arthropoda; class Insecta; order Diptera; family Tephritidae; genus Bactrocera; species Bactrocera dorsalis. Next base: position 45,395,719 of record NC_064305.1, read on the forward strand.
ACTGTACGAACAATTTTTGGCAGAGGTAAAACAATTCACGGACAAAAACATACAGACAAACAGTATATTTTACTCAACTTTAAAACAAGAAATAGAACAGACCAAAGAAGCTATTAAATCTATTAAACCATCAGGTAGAAAAATTAGAAGATCAATTAACATCCTGGGTACAGCATGGAAATATTTAGCTGGAACCTCAGATCACGACGATTTTGCTGCATTAGAATACGACACAAAACAATTAAACGACAATAACAATAAACAATTTGTAGTAAATCAAGCACTAACAGAACGTATGAATAACCTCAAAGTAATTACGGACAAACTAGCAAACGCAATAACAAAAGACAGCTACTTTAACGACGAACTAGTAATAAGTATTCAAAATAGATTACGTTTAGTTAAGGAAGAAATTGTAAACGTTAGATATGCCATCCAATGAGCAAAATTAAAATTAGTAAATAGCATTTTATTGAACAAAAAAGAATTAGAATTAACTCTTAAAACACTAGAAGAGGAAAAGATGCCTTTTTCATCAACTGAAGAATCCTTAAGTTTTGCAGAAACAAGCGTTCTTTATAATTCGACAATGTTAGCGTATATCGTGAAATCGGAAAAAGAAACCTATGAAAATATTTTAATTAAACCTGTTAAGAGAAATAATACGATTATAAATATTGTTTTCAATAATATTATTAAGAAAGAAAATAATATACTTGGAATAAATAGCGAGTGTAAGACAATAAATTCTATATCTATTTGTAAGAAAGACCAAAGTGTTAGCCTAGTTAATGAAACCTGCATAACAAAACTTCTAAATAGTAAACAAAATCCAACTTGTCAATATAGCAACGCAAATCATGTTAAACCAATAGAAATACTTCAACCTGGACTAATTCTACTAAACAACTTTAATGGTACCGTAAATAATAGCCTGGAAGAAATGTCCGTTGCACTCACATTCGTCGTAAAATTCAGCAATCTTACCATAAAAATAAATAACGATTCTTTCTACAATGGCGAAACGCTTTTAACCGGGGCGTTACCAGTCAGAACACAATTTGCTCCAGCGGAAAAAGAAAGAATAAACCTTTTGTCATTGGAATCAATCCACGAGATATTCATAGACAAAATAAAACGTTTGGATTGCCTTCAGAATAATACGAATACCACTCAAACTTCTGTGGCAATCATGGCCATTCTCACACTGGCAGCTTTTTCAATAATATTCTCCTGCCATAGGAGAAAGAAGATAATCCTGCAAACAAGCTTTACATCAGAAACATCGTCCAAGGGTAAGGACCCAGCAGTACCAGAAATATGTAGTACCAAAAACAGCAAACCCCACAACATACTTCAATTTTGACAACCTACCATATTTTTGATCAATTGAGGACAATTGATTTTAAGAAGGGAGGAGTTAGCAACAATAACATTTAAAACAATCAAAAGACACGCGCATCGGTTCTACTCGCAAAAGTGCTGACGATACGTCTAGCGCAGTGTGGCGTGATTCTCTGGAAATCCAGCGTAAAGTGGGAACCGACGTCAGCAGAACTGCAAGCGCATTAAGTTACCATAAGAATTATAAAATTTGTTAAGTTTAGAGTTAAGCGAGCGATTGAACAATAAAGGTCGTAAGACCAGAAAAAGAAGTTAACTTTTACTTTTGACAAGTAAACCCATAACTAATTTTTACTTTTGACAAGTAAACCCATAACTTACATACGCAATACTAGGCAAAATATTTGCCTAGGGGGCCCAGGATGTTTAAATGAGTTAAGCATCCGCCCACTCTACCCGGAAAAACTGGCGCACCTTAATAAAACAGCTCAGTTCACCACAGCAGATGACACTAAAACAGAACTCACCACATCTGTAAAAAGGATGGACAAAAAAGAAGCAGATACACTTCGTTAAATACAATTCGCTACCAACATTCGCCACGTCAACAATTCGATTAACACAAGCCGATCAATTACGTTCTATACTAAGCCGCGACAACGCACAGTACTATTGGATCTTCGCCAGATTTCATCTGAACCCGGTTCCTGGGAGCGATCAACTCACACGTTAGCATATTGATACCGATCGACAACAATCCTGCGCGCTACGCTCAAAGCTTAATAATAAAGCATCCTGATACTCCTCGTCCGCTCGCCGGGGATTTTAATCGTACATTCGCACGTAGCGAGTACATTTAGATTTTCCTTTTACATATGTATCTCGTGATTAAATGTAAAATAACAACATAATTTGTAAATTAAAATAACTTATATAAAATAAAAAGAGCATTTTTTCTTGCCCCCGATTATTCAACTTGATTGCTGACTAAAGAAATGACTGTTAGGCTTCTGCTTTGCAACTTATTCTTTATAAATTTTGCAGCCTCTATAGCTAGCAGGATGTAATTAACACACACACAGGATAAGTAATTAACACATTTGGCAGGTAAATCCTTGTCTTTCTGATACTCTGTGGTTCGATGGCACATAGAACATTTAACGCATCTAAATGTCTTTGTACAATACATCTTGGTATGTCCATATTCTTGACATCGAAAGCATTAACTATATCAGTTACTTTCCTGGGAGGCTCTACTTTAATAACTGCATTGCTTAAGTATTTCCGATTATATATTTCCGCATTGTTGCTGTTCGGTTCAAGATCAATAAAAAATATATTTAATGGATGCTTAGTAATGCGACTCTTAATATTGCAATATTCCTTACGCTATGTCCTAACTCTTCAATTTTTACTTATTTTATTGGTGCTTTTAATTACGTTAAAGTGAAAATAAATTAATTTGATATATTTTTACTATTAATTCTTTTTAGAAATATTTTATTTTGCTTTGACAAATCTAATCCACTCGACTCTACAATTTATATCTACATATTTGAACATACACATTCTTAATATTGGGTAGTCGAAAATGTCTTTTCGTATTTCTAATCAAACTTCAACTTATCTTATTTTTATTTATACTAATAAATAAATAGACAAATACATATATACTATTTTGGTTGACAACTTTTTGCAATTTTTCCGCTAGAGACATTATTCCATTAGGATAAACTTTCATCAGTGTAAATCGAAATTTCGAAATTTCCAGAACGGAAGCGAGCGAACCATTGTTGTGCTACACGAACTGATACAGCATCGTCTCCATAAACTTCACAAATTTCATTGGTGGCTTGGTGTCCCTTTTTTATACAAAAATTTCAAAATATAACGAATTTCTTCATTATTTTCACCCATTTTTGAACAGCTGTAACATTTTTTAACTTCGCCGAATTAATTTTATTTTTGGTTAAATGAAGTTTCAAATCTCACCTTTCCAGCACTATATGGTATAAAACAATGTGATTGGAAGCATTGGAGATGTACGACTGCATCAATATCTACATATTAACAAAATGCGAAAAGACTTTTTCGACTACCTAATATGTGGAAAAAAACTAAATATGTACATATATTGCTATATATGTTTCTGCATACTGACTAAGTGATGTTTTTTGGCATCAACAAACATGTTCATTTTTGAACAAATTGTAGGTGCTAATATTTGCCAGTAAGCATATAATCTACATTAGGGTGGCTCTTATATAGCACTTTTTACAATTTTTAATAATTTTTCGCGGGCTACCCTTCAGTTGGGTTCCATTCTATGAAAAAAAGAGCTCTATGAAATATGGTGTCAATCGGATAAGGGTAAGGTGTGCCCCTAGGCCCTTAAAAATCCAAAATGAACCGAAAATCACATGAAAATCAAATTATTTGTTTTTTTGTTCCAAAAAATGTTTATTGAGTAAGTAACTAGCAAGAATTCTTACTGTTAAATTATATTAAATCATATATAATTTGTATTCATAAAGATTATTAAGTAATAAATATTACAAAATTAATTATTTTTTATAATTTATTATTTATTATCCATATTATATTTAGCTTATACATATAATTCTATAAAACTTTTTCTTCAATTCATTTCAGTTTATTAGAAAAAATAATGGTAAGAAAATATTTACAAAATAATAACATACAAATTTGAAATTAAGAAAGGTTAATAATTTACAAAAGAAAAGGTCATGATGAATTAAAAATCCTTATTCATCGATAAAGTTTGTTTTCTGCTATCTGGAAACTTTTGACGGTACTCATTTACAACCTGAACCACATACTGGCATTAGTTTCACGCCTCTTTCCGCCGGATCGTTTACAACTTTCAGTTTCTTAACTAGATTTAGAGCATTAATGAAATCTTCATTTTTGTGCCACTGCGAAGGATCTATGTTAAGGAACTCGTCACTTCAATCGAATCTAGTGAAAAATTTCCTTGTTTTATGAGAAACAAATTGTTCGATTCCATTGTTCATTATTTCTGGGATTTGATTTATTTGCACATTATTCTTTTTGGTATTTTCTTCTGATATATCTGCTTCACGATATAGTGCACTGACCATTTTTCTTTTTGATTCAGAAGACAAATTAGAGTCAAAGAACGCGAAGCCGATGGGTTCAGGAGATAGATACAACAAATGATTTTTAATTTTTTGTAAAGCCACACGGGAGATGTCACTATCAATATTCTGATATTTATAAAGTGTTGAAAGAACACTGAAATCTAAATATGGGGCTTTGGCTGCAGAAGGAGCACAAAACCACGCTTCGACATATACACGGATTAGGAAAATGCAAATATCACAAATAGCATTTTCTTCATGCGGTGATAACTTAAATTCATCGCGAAACATGAATATTTTCAAGCAATAAATAGCCTTTGCCATCCACCTTGCATGATGGATAGCCCCTGGTACTCGGAAGATCACTCCACGAGGCGGTGTTGTGCCAAGAAAAATAGCAGTCAATTCTAAAAATTCTCTATAATTCTTGCAAAGCGTCTTGTACAAAATCCAGAATTCGAGATACATCGACCGGATCCAAATTTTCCTTGACCTTTTCATGCTCGATTCCGGTTTTAAAATTATTAACGTTAATTCCATTTTTTAATATTGGTACAGTTGG